>NC_044562.1:8818284-8826429 GCF_007565055.1 Rhinopithecus roxellana | reverse complement strand
GTGAAAAAGGAAATATCCTCAGATAACAACTGGAGAGAAGCTTACTGAGAGACTGCTTTCTGAAGTGTGACTTCATCACACATAGTTCCACCCTTCCCTTCTTGGAACTGTTTGCCAACCCTGTTATCTTGTGTTCTGCAAAGTGATATTTAGGAGCGCATTGAAGGCTATGGTGAAAAAGGAAATATCCTCAGATCAAAACTGGAAAGAAACCTTCTGAGAAACTGCTTTTCGATGTGTGAATGCAACTCACAGAGTTACACGTTTATCTTCAGTGTTTCAGTTTGCTAACACACATTTCTGGAAATCTGCAATGGGATACTTGTGAATGCAATGAAGCTTGCGGTTACAAAGGAAATATCCTCAGAGAAATACTAGGTATAGGCTTTTTTAGAAACTTCTTGTTGATGTGCGAATTCATCTCAAATGTTACACCTACGTTTCGTACAGCAGTCCATTATCACTGTTTTTGAGAAAGTAGAGAAGTACATCTTTGGATCGTATTGAGGACTACGCTGATAAAGGAAATATCATCAGTTCAAAACGAGAAATAAGCTTCTTCTGAGGAAACTTCTTTGTGATCTGTGAATTCCACTCACAGAGTTACAGCTTAGTTCTCAGAAAACAGTTTGGCTAACACTCTTCTCGTGGAATCTGCAAAGTGGTATTTGGGAGCCCTTAGGGGCCCATGTTGAAAAAGGAAACATCCTCAGATAATAACTAGAGAGAACTTACTGAGAGATTGCTTTCTGATGTGTGACTTCATCACACAGAGTTCCACCCTTCCCTTCTTGGAACAGTTTACTAACTCTGTTATCTTGTGTTCTGCAAAGTGATATTTAGAAGCGCGTTGAAGGCTATGGTGAAAAAGGAAATATCCTCAGATTAAAACTGGAAAGAAGCCTACTGAGAAACTGCATTTTGATGTGTGAATGCAACACACAGAGTTACACGTTTCTCTTCAGTGTTCAGTTTGATACCACAGTTTTCTGGAAAACTGCAATGGGATACTTCTGAACGCAATGAAGCTTGCGGTGACAAAGGAAATATCTTCAGATGAAAACTAGAAAGAACCTTCGTAGAAACTTCTTGGTGATGTGTGAATTCATCTCACAGAGTTACACTTGTGTTTCATGCAGCAGTCCATTATCACTGTTTTGGAGGAACCTTAGAAGACTTCTTTGGATCCCATTGAGGCCTACGCTGATAAAGGAATTACCATCATTTCAAAACGTGAAAGAAGCTTTCTGAGAAACTTCTTTGTGATCTGTGAATTCCTCTCACAAAGTTACAGCAGAGTTCTCAGGAAGCAGTTTGCTAAGACTCTTTTCGTGGAAACTGCAAAGTGAGATTTCGGAGCTCCTAGGGGCCCATGGTGAAAAAGGAAATATCCTCAGATAATAACTAGAAAGAAGATCCCTGAGAGATTGCTTTCCGATGTGTGACTTCATCACACAGAGTTCCACCCTTCCCCTCTTGGAACAGTTTGCGACCTCTGTTATCTTGTGTTTTGCATAGTGATATTTGGTCGCTCATTGACGGCTATAGTGAAAAAGGAAATGTCCTCATATCAAAACTGGAAAGAAGCCTTCAGTGAAACTGCATTTCGATGTGTGAATGCAACTCACAGAGTTACACATTTCTCTCAGTGTTCAGTTTGCTAACAGAGTTTTCTGGAAATCTGCAACGGGTTACTTGTGAACGCAATGAAGCTTGTGGTGACAAAGCAAATATCCTCAGATGAAAACTAGATAGAAGCTTTGTTAGAAACTTCTTTGTGATGTGTGTATTCATCTCAGAGAGTTACACTTAGGTTTCCTGAGGCAGTCCATTATGACTGTTTTTGAGGAACCTGAGAAGGAATATTTGGATCGCATTAAGGCCTATGCTGATAAAGGAAATATCATCAGTTTAAAACGTGAAAGAAGGTTTCTGAGAAAATTCTTTGTGATCTGTGAAGTCCTCTCACAGAGTTACAGTTTAGTTCTCAGAAAGCAGTTTGCAAACACTCTTTTCGTGGAATCTGAAAAGTCAGATTTGGGAGCCTATAAGGGCCTATGGTGAAAAAGGAAATATCCTCAGATAATAACTAGAGAGAAGGTTGCTGAGAGATTGCTTTCTGATGTGTGACTTCATCACACAGAGTTCCACCTTTCCCTTCTTGGAACAGTTTGCTATCTCTGGTATCTTCTGTTTGCAAAGTGATATTTAGGAGCGCATTGAACGCTACGGTGAAGAAGGAAATATCCTCAGATCAAAACTGGAAAGAAGCCTTCTGAGAAACTGCATTTTGATGTGCGACTGCAACTCCCAGAGTTACACGTTTCACTTCAGTGCTCAGTTTGCTAAAACAATTTCTGGAAATCTGCAATGGGATATTTCTGAACGCAATGAAGGTTGTGGTGACAAAGGAAATATCCTGAGATGAAAAATAGAAAGAAGTTTCGTAGAAACTTCTTGGTGATGTGTGAATTCATTTACAGAGTTACACTTATGTTTCATGCAGCAGTCCATTATCACTGTTTTTGAGGAAACTGAGAAGGACTTCTTTGGATCGCTTTGAGGCCTACACTGATAAATGAAATATCATCAGTTCAAAACGTGAAAGAAGCTTTCTGAGAAACTTCTTTGTTATCTGTGAATTCCTCTCACAGAGTTCCAGCTCAGTTGTCAGGAAGCAGTTTGCTAACACTCTTTTCGTGGAATCTGAAAAGTGAGATATGGGAGCACATAGGGGCCCATGGTGAAAAAGGAAATATCCTCTGATAATAACTAGAGAGAAATTTGCTGAGAGATTGCTTTCTGACGTGTCACTTCATCACACAGAGTTACACATTTCCCTTCTTGGAACAGTTTGTTAACTCTGTTATCTTATGTTCTGCAAAGTGATATTTGGGAGCTCATTGAGCGTTATGGGGAAAAAGGAAATATCCTCAGATCAAAACTGGAAAGAAGCCTTCTGTGAAACTGCATTTTGATGTGTGAATGCCACTCACAGAGTCACACGTTTCTCTTCAGTGTTCAGTTTGCTAACACATTTTTCTGGAAATCTGCAATCTAATACTTGTGAACGCAGTGAAGCTTGCGGTGACAAAGGAAATATCCCCAGATGAAAACTAGAAAGAAGCTTTGTTAGAAACCTCTTGGTGATGTGTGAATTCAACTCACAGAGTAACACTTATGTTTCATGTAGCAGTCCATTATCACTGTTTTTGAGGAAACTGAGAAGGAATTTTTTGATCGCATGGAGGCCTATGGGCTTAAAGGAAATATCTTTTCAAAATGTGAAAGAAGCTTTCTGAGAATCTTCTTTGTTATCTGTGAATTCCTCTCACAGAGGTTCCAGCTGAGTTCTCTGGTAGCAGTTTGCTAACCCTCTTTTCGTGGAATCTGCAAAGTGAGATTTGGGAGCCCATAGGGGCCCATGGTGAAAAGGAAATATCCTCAGATAATAACTGGAGCGAAGTTTGCTGAGAGATTGCTTTCTGATGTGTCACTTCATCGCAGAGGGTTCCACCATTCCAGTCTTGGAACATTTTGCTAACTCTTTTATCTTGTGTTCTGCAAAGTGATATTTGGGAGCTCATTGGGCGTTATGGTGCAAAAGGAAATATCCTCAGATCAAAACTGGAAAGAGGACTTCTGAGAAACTGATTTTAATGTGCGACTGCAACTCCCAGAGTTACACGTTTATTTTCAGTGTTCATTTTGCTAAAACAATGTCTGGAAATCTGCAATGGGATACTTCTGAACGGAATGAATCTTACGGTGACAAAGGAAATATCACAGATGAAAAATAGAAAGAAGCTTTCGTAGAATCTTCTTGGTGATGTGTGAATTCATCTCACAGAGTTATACTAATATTTCATGCAGCAGTCCATTATCACTGTTTTTGAGGAACCTGAGAAGGACTGCTTTGGATCGCATTGACACCCAAGCCGATAAAGGAAATATCATCGGTTCCAAACGTGAAAGACGCTTTCTGAGAAACTTCTTTGTGATCTGTGAATTCCTCTCACAGAGTTACAGCTGAGTTCTCAGGAAGCAGTTTGCTAACATTCTTTTCGTAAAATCTGCAAAGAGAATTTTCGGAGCCCTTATGGGCCCATGGTGAAAAAGGAAATATCCTCAGATAATAACTGGAGAGAAGCTAACTGAGAGATTGCTTTCTGAAGTGCGACTTCATCACAAAGAGTTCCAACCTTCCCTTCTTCTAACAGTTTGGTAACTCTGTTATCTTGTGCTCTGCAAAGTGATATTTGGGAGTTCATTGGGGGCTATGGTTAAAAAGGAAATAACCTCATATCGAAAATGGAATGAAGCCTTCTGAGAAACTGTATTTTGATGTGTGAATTCAACTCCCAGAATTTCACGTTTCTCTTCAGTGTTCAGTTTGATAACACGGTTTTCTGGAAATCTGCAATGGGATACTCCTGAATGCAATGAAGCTTGCGGTGACAAAGGAAATATCCTGAGATGGACACTAGAAAGAAGTTTTGTTAGAAACTTCCTGGTGATGTGTGAATTCATCTCACAGAGTTACACTTATATTTCATGCTGCAGTCCATTATCACTGTTTTTGAGGAAACTGAGAAAGACTTCTTTGGATCACATTGAGGCCTACAGTGATAAAGGAATTATCATCAGTTCAAAACATGAAAGAAGCTTTCTGAGAAACTTCTTTGTGATTTGTGAATTCCTCTCATGGAGTTACAGCTGAGTTCTCAGGGAGCAGTTTGCTAACACTCTTTTCGTGGATGTGCAAAGTGATATTTGGGAGCCCATAGGGGTTCACGGTGAAAAAGGAAATTTCCTCAGATAATAACTAGAGAGAAGCTTACTGAAAGATTGCTATCTGATGTGTGACTTCATCACGCAGAGTTCCACCCTTCCGTTCTTGGAACAGTTTCCGAACTCTGTTATCTTGTTTTCTACAAAGTGATATTTGGGAGCTCATAGTGGGCTACGGTGAAAAATGAAATATCCTCAGATCAAAACTGGAAGGAAGCCTTTCGTGAAACTGCATTTCGATGTGTGAATGCAACTCTAAGAGTTACACGTTTCTCTTCAGTGTTCAGATTGCTAACACAGTTTTCTGTAAATCTGCAGTGGGATATTGCTGAACGCAATGAAGTTTATGGTGAAAAAGGAAATATCCTCAGATGAAAACTAGAAAGAAGCTTTCGTAGAAACTTCTTGGTGATGTGTGAATTCATCTGAGAGAGTCACACTTATGTTTCATGCAGCAGTCCATTATCACTGTTTTTGAGGAACCGGAGAGGACTTCTTTGAATCGCATTGAGGCCTACGCTAATAACTGGAGAGAAGCTTACTGAGAGATTCTTTCTGATGGGAGAATTCATCACACAGAGTTCCAACCTTCCCTTCTTGGAACAGTTTGCTAACTCTGATATCTTGTGTTCTGCAAAGTGATATTTGGGAGCTCATTGAGGGCTATGGGGAAAAAGGAAATATCCTCAGATCAAAACGGGAAAGAAGCCTTCTGAGAAACTGCATTTCGATGTGTGAATGCAACTCACAGAGTTACACGTTTCTCTTCAGTGTTCAGTTTGCTAACGCAGTTTTCTGGAAATCTGCATTGGGATACTTCTGAACGCAACGAAGCTTGAGGTTAAAAAGGAAATATCCTCAGATGAAAACTAGAAGGAAGCTTTGTTAGAAACTTTTTGGTGATGTGTGAATTCATCTCACAGAGTTACACTTATGTTTCATGCAGCAGTCCATTATCACAGTTTTTGAGGAACCTGAGAAGGACTTCTTTCGATCACATTGAGGCCTACGTGAATAAAGGAAATATCATCAGTTCAAAAGGTGAAAAAAGTCTTCTGGGAAACTTCTTTGTGTTCTGTGAATTTCTCTCACAGTGTTACAGCTTTGTTCTCAGGAAGCAGTTTGCTAACACTCTTTTCGTGGAATCTGCAAAGTGAGATTTTGGAGCCCTAGGGGGCCCATGGTGATAAAGGAAGTACATCAGGTAATAACTAGAGAGAAGCTTACTGAGAGATTGCTTTCTGATGGGTGACTTCATCAAACAGTGTTACACCATTCCCTTCTTGAAACAGTTTGCTAACTCTGTTACCTTGTGTTCTGCAAAGTGATATTTAGGAGCGAATTGAAGGCTATGTGAAAAAGGAAATATCTCAGATCAACTGGAAAGAAACCTTCTGGGAAACTGCATTTCGATGTGAATGCAACTCACAGAGTTACACGTTTCCTTCAGGTTCTGTTTGCTAACACAGTTTTCTGGAAATCTGCATTGGGATACTGAAAGCAATGAAGCTTGCGGTGACAAAGGAAATATCCTCAGATGAAAAGAAAGCTTTTTAGTACTTCTTGGTAGTGTGTGAATTCATCTCACAGAGTTACACTTATGTTTCATGCAGCAGTCATTATTACTCTTTTTGAGGAACCTGAGAGGACTTCTTTGGATCGCATTGACGCTGATAAAGGAAATATCATCAGTTCAAAACGTGAAAAAGTCTTCTGGGAAACTTCTTTGTGATCTGTGAATTCTCTCACAGCGTACAGCTTAGTTCTCAGGAAGCAGTTTGCTAACACTCTTTTCGTGGAATCTGCAAAGTGAGATTTGGAGCCCAAGGGGCCCATGGTGAAAAGGAAATATACTCAGATAATAAGTGGAGGAGAAGCTTACTGAGAGATTGCTTTCCTGGTGTGTGACTTCATCACACAGAGTTCCACCCTCGCTTCTTGGAACAGTTTGCTAAATCTGTTATCATGTGTTCTGCAAAGTGATATTTAGGAGCGCATTGGGCATGGAAAAAGGAAATCCTCAGATCAAAACTGGAAAGAAGCTTCTGATAAACTGCATTTCGATGTGTGAATCAATTCCCTGAGTTACACGTTCCCTTCAGTGTTCAGTTTGCTGACACAGTTTTCTGGAAATCTGCAATGGGATTCTTGTGAACGCAATGAAGGCTGTGGTGACAAAGGAAATATCATCAGATGAAAACAAGAAAGAAGCTTTTGGAGAAAATTCTTGGTGATGTGTGACTTCATCTCACAGAGTTACAATTATGTTTCATGCAGCAGTCCATTATCACTCTTTTTGAGGAACCTGAGAGGACATTTTGGATGGCATAGGCCTATTCTGATAGGAAATACCATCAGTTCAAAACGTGAAAAAGCTTTCTGGGAAACTTCTTTGTATCTGTGAATTTCATTCACAGAGTACAGCTTAGTTCTCAGGAAGCAGTTGCTAACAGTCTTTTCGTGAAATCTGCAAAGTGAGATTTGGGAGCCTATAGGGGCCCTTGGTGAAAGGAAATATCCTCAGATAATAACTGGAGAGAAGCTTACTGAGAGATTTCTTTCTGAAGTGTGATTCATCACACCGAGTTCCACCCTTCCCTTCTTGGAACAGTTTGCTAACTCTGTTATCTTGTGTTCTGCAAAGTGATATTTGGGAGCTCATTGAGGGTTACGGTGATAAAGGAAATATCCTCAGATGAAAACTAGAAACAATCCTTCTAAGAAACTGCATTTCGATGTGTGAATGCAACTCTCAGAGTTACACGTTTCTCTTCAGTGTTCGGTTTGCCAACTCAATTTTCTGGAAGTCTGCATTGGCATACTTGTGAACGCTATGAAGCTTGCGGTGACAAAGGAAATAACTTCAGATGAAAACTAGAAAGAAGGTTTGTTAGAAACTTCTTGCTGATGTGTGAATTCATCTCACAGAGTTACACTTATGTTTCATGCAGCAGTCCATTATCACTGTGTTTGAGGAACCTGAGAATGCTTCATTGGATCTCATTGAGGCCTACGCTGATATAGGAAATATCGTCAGTTCAAAACGTGAAAGAAGCTTTCTGAGAAACTTCTTTATGGTCTGCGAATTCCTCTCACAGAGTTACAGCTGAGTTGTCAGGAAGCAGTTTGCTAACACTCTTTTCGTGGAATCTGCAAAGTGAGATTTGGGAGCCCATAGGGGCCGAAGGTGAAAAAGGAAATATCCTCAGATCATAAGTAGAGAGAAGGTTGCTGAGAGATTGCTTTCTGGTGTGTGACTTCATCACACAGAGTTTCACCCTTCCCTTCTTGGAACAGATTGCTAACTCTGTTATCTTGTGTTCTGCCAAGTGATATTTCGGAGCTCATTGAGGG
>NC_044562.1:8766007-8818184 GCF_007565055.1 Rhinopithecus roxellana | reverse complement strand
TCCTTCTAGTTTCATTGAGGATTATTTCCTTTGTCACCGAAACCTCATTGCGTTCACATAGACTCCCATTGCCGATTTCCAGAAAACTGTGTTAACCAACTGGAACTACTGAAGGCGAACGCGTAACTCTGTGCTTTGCATTCACACATCGAAAGACGTTTCTCGAAGTCTTCTTTGCAGTTTTTTTTGAGGACATTTCCTTTTTCACCAATAGCCCTCCATGAGCTACAATATCACTGCAGAACACAATGGGTAACAGGAGTTAACCAACTGTTCCAAGAAGAGAAGGTAGAAAACTCTGTGTGATGAAGTCACACATCAGAAACGCAATCTCTCAGTTAGCTTTCTCTCTATTTATTAACTGAGGGCTATGCCTTTTCACCATGGGCCCCTATGGGCCTCCCCAATCTCACTTTCAGATTCCAGGACAAGAGTGTTAGCAAACTCTTATGAGAAACTCCGCTATAACTCTGTGAAGGATTTCCCAGACCACACGTACTTTCTCCGAAAGCCTCTTTCACGGTTTTGACCTGATGATAGTCCTTCTAAGGCGTAGGCATTAAATGCGATCCAAAGACGTCCTTCTCAGGTTCCTCAAAACAGTGATAATGGACCAGCCGCATGACACATAACTGTAACTCAGTGAGATGAATTCCCACATCACCAAGAAGTTTTACGACAGTTTCTTTCTAGTTTTCATCGAGGACATTTCCTTTGTCACATGGGCTTCTTGCGTAAGAGTATCCAGTTCGAGAATTCCAAAAAACTGTGTAACAAATTGAAAAACACTGCAAGAGAAACGTGTAAAACTCTGTGAGTTGGCATTCACACATCGAAATGCAGTTTATCAGAATGCTTCTTTAGAGTTTTGATCTGAGGATAATTCCTTTTCACCCTTCACTTCAATGCCCTCCTAAATAATCACTTTGCCGAAACACAAGCTACAGGATTAGCAAAAATGTACCAAAGAACGGAAGGGTGGAACTCTGTGTGATGAAGTCACAATTCAGAGAGCACTCTCTCTGAAAGCTTCACTCCAGTTTTATCTGAGGGTATTTCCTTTTTCACCAGGGCTCCAATTTTCCTCCCACTCTCATTGCAGATTCACGAAAAGTTGTTAGCCCATCTGCATCCTGAGAAGTCTGTGTTCTTGTGAGAGGAATCACCAGATAACAAAAGAAGTTCTCAGCAAGCTTCTTTCACTTTTTGACCTGATGATATTTCCTTTATATCGAGGCCTCAATGCGATTCCAACGAAGTCCTTCTCAGGTTTCTCAAAACCAGTGATAATGGTACCGCTGCCTGAAACATCAGTGCATACATCTGTGAGCTGAATTCATACATACCAAGAAGTTTCTTCGTCCGCTTTGTACTTTTCTTCTGGTATATTTCTTTGTCCCCACAAGCTTCATTGGCATTCAGAAGTATCCATTTTGCAGATTTTCCAGAAAACTGTTTTAGCAACCTGAACATGAAGGAGAAACGGTCAACCCTGGCGTTGACTTCACCACATAGAAATGCGTTTTTCAAAGGCTTCCTTCCACTTTGTTTGGAGGACAATCTTCCTTTTTCACCCAGCCTTCAATGAGCTCCTAAATATCACTTTGCAGAACACACTGATATCAGAATTTTAGAAAACTGTCCAATAAGGAAAGGTTGCACTTTGCGTGCGGAGTCACCACATCAGAAAGCAAATCTGTCCGTGCAGCTTCTCTCTAGTTATTATATGATGGATATTTCTTGTTCACTATGGGCCCACTATGGGCTACCAAATCTCCCTTCTGCGGATTACAAACAACAGAGTGTCAGCGGGGGCGGAGCAATATGACGACTCGTAACAGCTCCATTCTCCAACTCCCAGAGCGCGCGACACAGAAGACCTGGTGCTTTCTGCATTTTCAACCGAGGTACTGGGGTCATCTCACTAGGGAGTGCGGACCCACACGTGCTGGTCAGCTGCTGCAGCCTGACCGCGAGAGCTGAAGCAGGGCGATGGCATCCACTCACCTGAAGCGCAAGGGTGAAGGGGATCCGTTTTCCTAGGCCAGGTGAAAAACTGGACCACACACACACCTGGAAAATCGGGTACCTCCCACCCCATATACTGCGCTTGTAAGCATACAGGCACACAGCGCGCTATATCCCAATCCTGGGCCGGAGGGTCCCCCGCCCCCGAAGCCTCCTCATGTCTAACACAGCCGTCGCCGCGATCTATCCGCACGGCAGCAGCGCGGCTGGGGGAGGGGCGCCCGCATTGCTGAGTCTAAGTAGGTAAACAAGCCGCTGGAACCTCGAACGGGGTGAGCTAACAGCAGCTCAAGGAAGGCCTGCCTGTCTCTGAAGTCTCCCATTCTGGGGACAGCGCACAGCCTGAAGAACCAACAGGGGAGTAGCGGGGAGCTGGTGCAGACGCGAACGACTCTGTCTGACAGGTTTGGGGAGAGCGGGCTCTCCCACCGCGGAGGTTGAGAATTGAGAACGGACCGCCTGCCTGACCTCAGGGTATTCTGCCCTGAGTAGTGCTAGCTGGAGCAATCCCCACTAGGTGGCGTCGGACACCCCCCACTCACAGGGTGGAGTTACACCCCTGAGAGGAAACTTCCCAAAGGAGAATCCGGACCGCTACACTCGCTGTTCAGCCAAATTCTATCTTCGGCAACTCTGCTGCTGATATCCAGGCAAACGGGTTGAGTGGACCTCAAGCATCTCCACAGACCAACAGACAGTCCTTCTGACTGTCCAGAAGGAAAAACTATCAAACAGAAGCGACCACATATACCAAAACCACATCCGTACGTCACACCATCAAGACCAGCGACAGATTTTTAAAAAACCCCCCAGATGGGGAGTAAGCAGGGCAGAACAGCTGAAATTCCAAAAAAAAAAATAAACAGAGGCATCTCCCCCTGCGAAGGAGTGTCAGCCCCATCGCCGTGCCCCCCAGCAACGGCTCAAAGATGGGTAGAGATGGACTTGGACGAGAGAAGAGAGGGAGGCCTTTCAGGTCATCAAACTTCTCAGAGCTAAAGGAGGATTACGTACCCAGCGGCAAAGACTTAAAAAATCTTGAAAAAAGAGTGGAAGAATTGAGCGCTGACTAAGTAATGCAGAGAAGATCATAAACGAAATGACAGAGATGAAAACCATGACACGAGAAATACGTGACAAATGCACACCTTCAGTAACCGACTCGATCAACTGAAAAAGGAATCAGCGATTGAAGATCAAGAATGAAACGAAGCGAGAAGAGAAACCAAACAAAAAAAGAAGAAAAGAAAGAGCAAAGCCTGCAAGAAGTATGGGATACGTAAAAAGACCAACTCCTACGTCTGATTGGGTGCCTGAAAGGATGGGGGAAAATGGAACCAAGTTGGAAAACACCTCTCAGGAGTCATCCAGGAGAACTTCCCCAACCTGGTTAGGGCAGACAACATCAATCATGAAATACAGAGAACGCCACAAAAACTATCCTCCAGAAGAGCAATCCAAGACCATTATTGCCAGATTCACAAAGGTGAAATGGACGGAAAAAATCTTAAGGGCATCAAGCGAGAAAGTCGGGTAACCACAAAGGAGCCATCAGACTACAGCAGATCTCCGCAGAAACTCTACCGAGCAAAGAGAGTTGGGGGCCAATATTCAACGTTTCTTCAAAAAAGATTTTCAACCCAGAATTTCAATATGCCAGCCAAACTACAGTTTCATAAGTGAAGCGAAATAAAATCCTTTACAGATAAGCAATGGCTTAGAGATTGTGGTCACCACCAGGCCGCGCTTACAAGGAACCCTGAAGGAAGCCCTAACATGACAGCGCAACACAGACACCTGAAAAAACTGCGCATCATCACTCCCCATCAGAGAAATTGGAATCAAAACCCAAGAGATACCTCTCAACCATTAGAACGGCAAATCATTAAGAAGTCAGGAACAACAGGTGTGCAAGAGGATGTGAGAAATAGGAACACTTTTACACTGTTGGTGGGATTGTAACTGAGTTCAACATTATGGAAACAGTATGGCAATTTCGCAAGTATCTAGAATAGATGTACCATATGACCCGACCATCCCACTATGGGTATATACCCAAAGGATTATAATTATTCTACACAAAAGCACATGTTACCATATGTTTATTGGCGGCACTATTCACAATAGAAAAGACGGGAATCAACTGAGATGTCCCTCTGTGACAGACTGGATTAAGAAATGTGGCCAACATATACCCATGGATAGACTATGCAGCCATAAAAAATGGAGAGTTTTGCGTCCCTTTGTAGGACATGGATGCACTGGGAACCATCATTCTAGCAAACTATCCACACAGACCGAAAACCAAACACCGCATTTTCACTCTAGGTGGGAAATCTGGCAAATGCAGATCACTTGGACCGGGAAGGGGCAACACACGCACTGGGGCCTATCATGGGATGGGGGAGGGGGGGAGGGAAGGGTTGCCTTGGGGAGTTATACAGATATACATGATGAATTGATGGTGCTGACGAGTTTTGATGGTGCAGCACACCAACATGGCATAAGTATACATATGTAACAAACGCTCACGTTATGCACATGTACCCTAGAACTTAAAGTATAATAAAAAAAAAAAAGATGTTAGCAAAACTTTTCCTAGAAACTAAGCTGTAATCTGTGAATGGATTCCACAGATCACAAAGAATTTTTTCAGAAGGCTTCTGTCCATTTTGAATTATGCATATTTCCTTTATCAGCTAGGCACAATGCCGATCACAACAATGCCTTCTCAGGTCCTCAAAAACATGATAAATGACTGCTTCATGAAAACTAATGTAAACCTGTGAATGACTTCACACATCACCAAGAAGTTTCTAAGAAAGCTTATTTCAGTTTCTTACTGAGGATATGGTCCTTTGTCACCGCACAGCTGTCATGCGTCACAAGAATCCCCATTGCAGAATTTCCATAAAACTGTGAAGCAACTGAACCCTGAGGAGAACTGTAAACACAGGGAGTTGCATTCACACATTCAAAAGCAGGTTTCTCAGAGTTTCTCTTTCCAGGTTTTGATGTGAGGATATGTCGTTTCCAACCAATCGCCCTCATGAGCTCCGAAAAATCACTTTGCAGAAACCACAGGATAAAAGAGTAGCAAACCGTATCAAGAAGGGAAGGTGGATTCTGTGTCATGAAAGTTCATAACTCGGGAAGCCTCTAAAAAACTACTCAATAAGCTTTCTCAGTTTTATCTGAGATATTTCTTTTTTCACCAAGGGCCACTGATGGGCTCCAATCTCACTTGCAATTCACGAAAAGTGTCTTAGCAAAACTGCTTCCTGAGACTAGCGGTAACTTTGTGAGGGATCACAGATCACAAAAACGTTTCCGAAGCTTTTTGACGGTGTTGAACTGATGATATGTTCCTTAATAACCGTAGGCCCATTGCTATCCAAAGGGTCTCTCAGGTTCCTCAAAAACAGTGAATGGACGCTGCAAGAACATTTACTGAACTAGTGAAATTGAATTCACACATCACCAATGAAGTTTCTACACAAAGCTTCTTTATAGTTTTCATCTGAGATATTTCTCTTTGTCACCGCAAGCTTCATTGCGTTCAAAATAAAAAATCCAAATGCAGAGTTCCAGAAAACTGTAGTTAGCAAACTGACACTGAGAGAAAGTGTACTCTGGAGTTGCCTTCCACACCGAAATTGCAGTATCCTAGACAGGTTTCTTTCCAATTTTGATCAGAGGATATTTCCTTTTTTCACCGCCACCCCCCCGCCCCACCTCAATGACTCCCAAATATCAATTTGCAGAACACAAGATAAAGCAGTTTAACGAACTGTTCCAAAAAGGAAGGGTGGAACTCTGTGTGATGAAGTCCACACTGCAGAAAGCATCTCTGAGTAAGCTTCTCTCCGTTATTAGTATCTGAGCATGATTTCTTTTTCAACCATGGGCCCTAGGATCCAATCTCTCTTTGCAGATTCCACAAAAGAGTGTGAGCAAACTGCTTCCTGAGAACTCAGCTGTAACTGTGAGAGGAATTCACAGACCAGAAAGAAGTTTCTCCGAAGTTCTTTCAATCTTTGGAACCGAGTATGAGTTCCTTCCGCAATGGCCTCATGGCAATCCAAAGAAGTCTGCCAGGTTTCCTCAAAAAAGTGAACATGGACTGCCACAGGAAAATAAGGTAACTCTGGAGATGCAAGTCACATATCAGCAAGAAAGTTCATAACGCTGTCATGTTGGGGGCAGTTTCTCTGAGGATAGCTTCTGTCTTGCAACGCAAGCTCATTGCGTTCAAGGATCCCATTGCAGGTTTCCAGAGAACTGTTTTGAGCAAACTGAACATGACGAGAAAAGTGTAACTCTGGTGAGTTGCATGCACAGATAGAAATGGCAGTTTCTCAGAAGTCATCTTTTCAGTTTTGATCTGGAACATTTCTGTGTTTCACCTAGCCCCAATGGACTCCCAAATGTCACTTTGGCAGAACTACCAGATAACAGAGTTAGCAAACTGTTCCAAGAAGGGAAAGGTGGAAACTTGTGTGATGAAGTCACACATCAGAAAGCAAACTCTCAGCAAGCTTCTCTCCCATTATTATCTGAGGAATATTTCCTTTTTCTCATGGGCCCCTTTGGGGTCCCAAATCACATGTGCAGATTCCACGCAAGAGTGTTAGCAAACTGCTTCTGAGAACTAAGCTGTACTCTGTGGAGGAATCACAGTGTCACATAGAAAGTTCTCAGAAAGCGTCTTTGCAGTTTTCAATATGATATTCTTTTCAGAGTCTGGCCTCAATGGCGATCAAAAGAATCCTCTCCGGTCCACAAAAACAGTGATAATGGACTGCTGCATGAAACATAAGTGTAACTCTGTGGGATGAATTCACACATCACCAAGTTGTGTTCTAACGAAGTTTCTTTCGAGTTTTCATCTCAGGATTCCCTTTGTCACACAAGCTTCATTGCGTTCACAGGATCCCATTACAATTCCAGGAAAACGTGTAGGAAACGAACATGGAAGCGAAACGTGTAACTCGTGAGTTGCATTCACACATCGAATGCCAGTTTCACAGAAGGTCTTCCTTCCACTTTTGATCTGAGGAATTTTTCCTTTTTCACACAAGCCTCAATGAGCTCCACAAATCCACTTTGCAAAAAACAAAAGGGGTACAGCCGAGTTAGCCAAAAATGGTTCCAAAACGAGGGTGGAACTCTGTGTGCATGAAGTCACACATAAGAACAATCTCTCAGTAGCTCTCTCCAGTTCCTTACCTGAGGATATTTCCTTTTTCACCATAGGGCCCCTATGGGTCCACAAATCGCACTTTGAGATTCACGAAAGAGTGTTACAAACTGCTCTGAGCACTCAGCTCGTACCACTGTGAGAGGAATTCACAGATCCACAAAGAAGTTTCTCAGAAAGCTTTTCCTTTTTTTCCACGTTTTGAACTGGATGTATTCCTTTATCTGCATAGGCCTCAATGCGATCAAACAAAGACCGCTCAGTTCCCTCAAAAACAGTGATACTGGGACTGCTGCTGATACTCAGTGTGAACTCTGTGAGAGAAGTCACAACATCACCAAGAGGTTTCTAAGAAAGTTTTTTCTAGTTTTCACTATACTGCACCAGATGAGGGAGGAGGGTGAGGGGGGGAGGGGCAAGAAGGTGGAAAAGAGGGAGGAAGTGAAAAAGAGGGGGGGATCGGGAAAGAGAGAAGGGAGGCGAGAGGCAGAGGGGAAAGCGGGGAAAAAAGAAGGAGGGAAGGGGGGAAGAGGTGGGGGGAAGAGAAGGGGGGGGGAAAAATGAGAAGGGGGATCCTAGAACCCCCAAGGGGAATGGCAAGAGGGGAGTAAGCTTCATTGCGTTCACAAGTACCATGCAGATTTCCAGAAAACTGTGTTAGTCAAACTGAAACTGAAGAGAAACGTGTAACTCGTCAATTGCTTTCACATTAAATGCAGTTTCTCTGAAGGCTTCCTTCCAGTTTTTATCTGAGGATCTTTCTTTGTCACCATAGCCTTCCATGCACCGCCTCAAATATCACCAACATTTGCGAGAACCCAACAAGATAAACAGTGTTAGCAAAACTGTTCCAAGAAGGGAAGGTTTGGAAGTCTATGTGATGACGTCACACATCAGAAAGAACATCTGCTCAGTTAACCTCTCCCTAGTTATTATCTGAGAATATTTCCTTTTTCACCATAGCCCCTATGGGCTCCCAATCGCCACTTTTGCAGATTCACGAAAAGAGTGTTACCAAAGTGCTTCTGAGCACTCAGCTGTAGCCACTGTGAAGGAATCAAGATCACAAAGGATTTTGCAGAAAAGTTTCTTTCACGTTTTGGACTGATTGATATATCCTTTATGAGCTCAGGCCTCAATGCGATCCAGAAGGCCTTTCGGTTTCCGCAAAAAACAGTGTTATATACGACTAAACTGCATGAACATCAGTTAACTCTGTAGATAATTCACACATCACTAGATTTTTCTAACAAAGTGTGTTCTAGTTTCAATCTGAGGATATTTCTTTGTCTCGCGCAGCTTCTTTGCGTTCCCCAGTATCCCAAGCAGATACCTGAAAACTGTGTTAGGCCAAACTGACCTGAGAGAAAACGGTAACCTGTGATTACACTCACACATCCAAATGCCTTTCTCAGTAAGGCTTCTTTCCAGTTTTATCTGAGGATAATTCCTTTATCAGCATAGCCCTCATTGAGCTCGCCAATATCCACTTGCGAACACAATGAACAGGTAGCATCTGTTCCACAAAAGGATGTGGTGGAACTCTGTGTGATAAGTCACAAACAAGAAAAGCAATCTTGCAGTAAGCGTCCCTCCAGTTATTATCTGAGATATTTCCTTTTTCACCATGGGACCCCTGGGCTCCCCATATCTCCCTTGGCAGATTCCACGAAAAGAGTTAGCAAACTGTTCACAGAACTCAGCTATAACACTGTGAGAGGATATCACAGATAACAACAAAGTTGTTCAGAAACATTCTTTCACGTTTGAACTGATATTTCCTTATCAGGTAAGCCTCAATGCGATCCAAAGAGTCCTTCTCAGGGGTTGCCTCAAAAACGTGATCAATGGCACTGCTGCATGAAACAGAACTGTAACTCTTGAGGTAATTCACACATCACCTAGAATTTTCTAACAAAGCTTCTTCTCTTTTTCCATCTGAGATGTTACTTGTCACGGAAGCCTTCAGATTAGCAATATCCCATGCACGAAGTTTTCAGAAAAACTGTGTTTGCAAAACTTGAACACTGAAGGAAACGTGCTAACTCATGGTGAGGTGCCATTCACACCGAAATGCCGTTTCTCACCAAACAGAAGGTTTTCTTTCAGTTTTGACCTGAGGAATATGTCCTTTTTCACCGAGCCCTCAATGAGCCTCCCAAATATCCCACTTTGCAGACACACAAGATAACAGAGTTTAGCGAACTTGTTCCAAGAAGGAAGGTGCGAACTGCTGTGTGCTGAAGTCACTCAACAGAAAGCCATCTCTCAGTAAGACTTCCCCAGGTATTAGTCTGGATTTCCTGTTTCACCACTGGTGCCCCTATGGGCTCTCAAACTCACTTGCAGATACACGAAAAGAGGGTTAGCAAACTGCTTCTAGAATCAGGCGTAACCTCTGTGTGGGAGAAATTCACAGATCACCAAAAGGTTCTCCGAAGCTGCTTCACCGTTGGGGACAAGATAAGTTCCTATATCAGTGTAGTCCGCAAGGCGATTCAAAGAAGGCTCTCCAGGTTGCCTCATACAGGTGAAAGTACTCTGGCATGAAAAAGAGTGTAACTCTGTGGAGATGAATTCCACACATCACCAAGAAGTTTCCTAAGAAAGCTTTTTTCTAGTTTCATGCTGGATATTCGTTTCTCACCATAAGCTTCATGCGTCACAAAGGATGCCCAATGTAGATTTCCAGAAAACTGGTTAGCAAACTGAACACTGAAGAGGAAACTGTAACTCTTGCAGTTGCTTCTGCACACTCTTAATGCGTTCTCAGAAGATTTCTTTCGCAGTTTTTATCTGAGGATATTTCCTTTTTAGCCAGCCTCAATGTGCTCCTCATATCCTTTGCAACACACAACACAGAGTTAGCACAGTTCAATAAGGGAAGGGTGGAACTTTGTGTGATGACAGTCACACATCAAAGCAATCTCTCAGTAACCTTCTCTCTAGTTTATACCTGTGGGATATTTCCTTTTTCCCACCATGGGCCGCATGGGCTTCCAAATCTCAGTTTGCAGATTACCACAAAAAGAGTTTTAGCAAACTGCTTCCTGAGAAGTAAGATGTAAACTCTGTGGAGGATTTCACGATCACAAAGAAGTTCTCAGAAAGCTTCTTTCACCTTTTGAACTGATTGATATATCCTTATCAGCACAGGCTAGCAAAGCGATTCCAAAGAAGTCACCTTAGTTTTCTCAACAAAACATGTTTAAGGACTTAATGCATGAACTGAAGTGTACACTCTGTGAGATGAATTCCACACTATCACTAGAAAGTTTGCTAACACAAAGCTTTCTTTCTAGTTTTATCTAGAGATATTAACTTTGTTACCGCAAGCTGTCATTGCATTTCGCAAGTAATCCCATTGCAGATTTCCAGAAACTGTGTTCGGCAAATGAACAAGAAGAGAAACGTGTACACTCTGTCAGTGCATTCATCACATCGAAATGCAGTGTTCTCAGAAGTCTTCTTTCCAGTTTTTTATCTTGGAGAGAATATTTCCTCTTTAGCCATAGCCTTGCATATGCGTCCACAATCATCACTTTGGCAAACACAAGATACAGAGTAAGCAAACTGTCAAAAAAGGGACAGGGTTGGAACTCGTGTGATGAAGTCACCATCAGAAAGCAATCTTTCAGTGCGTTTCTCTCCCAGTTTTCATTGAGCGTATTCCTTTTTCACCATGGCCCCATGGGTGCTCTCATTCTACTTGCAATTACCACGAAGAATGCTAGCAAAACTGCTTCCTGAGAATCTCGCTGCAACTCTGTGAGAGCAATTCACACACAAAAGCAGTTTCTCAGAAAGCTTCTTTCAGTTTTGAACTGATTGATATTACCTCCACAGCGTAGCCTCAATGCGGATTTCAAAGTAGTCCACTTCGGTTCCTCAACAAACAGGCTAATGGACTCCTGCATGAAACATAAGTGTGACTCTGTGAGATGAATTCAAACATCACCAAGAGTTTCTAGCAAAGCTTCTTTTTAGTTTCATCTCAGTATATTTCCTTGTCACCGCAAGCTTCATTGCCGTTAAAGAGTATCCCATTGCCAGATTTCAGAAACTGTGTTATCAAACTGAACACTGATGAGAAACGTGTAACTCTGGGAGTGGAATTCACACATGAAAAATGCAGCTTCTCAGGAAGGCTTCATTCTATTTTCGATCTGAATTTTTGTCCGTTTCACCATAGCCCTCATGGCTCCAACTATACACTTTGCGAACACAGAATAACAGAGTTAGCAAACTGTTCCAAGAAGGGAGGTTGTAACTCTGTGTGGTGAAGTCCCACATCAGAAAAAAAATCTCTCAGTAACTTCTCTCTAGTTATTATCTGAGGATTTTTTCCTTTTCACCATGGGGGCCCCCTATGGCTCCCAAATCGTCACGTTTCAGATTGTCACGAACGATGTATAGCCAAACGGCTTCCTGAGAAGTAAGCTATAACCTGTGAGACGGATTCATAGGATCACAAAAAAGTTTCACAGGAAAACTTCTTCACGTTGTTGACACTTGAAGGGTGAATTTCTCTTATCAGCGTAGGCTCAATGCATCCAAAGTAAGTCCTTCTCAGGTTCCTCAAAAAAGATGGAAATGGACGCTGCATGTAAAAAGAAGTGTAACTCTGTGAGATGAATTCACAATCCCACGAAGTTTTCTAAAACAGCTTCTATTTTCTTTTTTAGTTTTCATCTGAGTTATTTCCTTGTCACCACAAGCTCATTGCGTTCAGAAGTATTCCGATGCAAAATTTTCCAGCCAAACTGTGTTTTCAAACTGGAACACTGAATGAGAATCGTTAACTGCTGTGAGTTGCATTCCCACACGAAAAGCAATCTCTCAGAAGGCTTCATTCCAGTTTGATTCTGAGGATATTCCTTGTTCACCATAGCCCTCAATGAGCCTCCAAAATATCACTTTGCGAACAGAAGATAACAGAGTTAGCAAAAATGTTCAGAAGGTAAGGGTGAAACTCTGTGTCATGAAGTCACACACCAGAAGCAGTTCTGTAAGCTTCTCCTCCGTTATTATCTGAGGATATCTTCCTTTTCCCGCAGGGCCCCTTTGGGCTCCCAAATATCACATACACATTCTACGAAAAGAGGTTAGTCAAACTGCTTCTGAGAAAACTGAGCTGTAACCCTGTGATAGGAATCACAGATTCACAACACAGTTCTCAGAAAGCTTCTTCCTGGTTTTGAATGATGATATTTCCTTTATCAGCGTAGGCCTCAATGCGATCCAAATAAGTCCTCCAGGTACCTCGCGAAACAGTATAATGGACTGCTGCCTGAAACTACGTGTAACTCTGTGGATGAATTCAATACATAAACCAGAAGTTTAAACAAGGTCTTTCTAGTTTCATCTGAGTATATGTCCTTGTCACCGCCAAGCTTCATTGCGTTAGAAGTTTCCCATTGCAGATTTCCAGAAAAGCGGTGTTAGCAAAATGAAACACTGAAGAGAAACGGTAAATCTGGGAGTTGAATTTCAACATCGAAATGCAGTTTCCAAGAAGGTTTCTTCCCTCCAGTTTTGATCTGAGGACATTTCTTTTCACCCATAGCCCACAATGAGCTCCCAAATAATCATTTGCAGAAACACAAGTAACAGAGCTACCAAACTCTTCCAAGAAGGGAAGGGTGAACTCCGTGTGATGAAGTCCACACTCAGAAGCATCTCTCAGTACGTTTCTCTACAGTCTTTATCTGAGGATATTTACTTTCTCACCATGGGCCCCCATATGCTCCCAAATCTCATTTGCAGATTGCCCTAAAAAGTCTTATAACTCGCTTCTGAGAATTCAGGGTAACTCCATGAGAGGAATTCACAGATCACAAAG
Source organism: Rhinopithecus roxellana (assembly GCF_007565055.1). Lineage (NCBI taxonomy): Eukaryota > Metazoa > Chordata > Mammalia > Primates > Cercopithecidae > Rhinopithecus > Rhinopithecus roxellana. The sequence continues at coordinate 8,805,114 of NC_044562.1, read as the reverse complement.
AAGTTTTCCAGAAAGAGCTTCTTTCCCACCGTTTGGAAATGATAATGTTCCTTATAGCGTAGGTCCTCAATGTTGATCCAAGACGTAATTTCTCAGGTTCCTCATAAACAATGATACGGACTGCCTCATGAAAATTAAGTGTAACTCTCTGAGATGAAATACACACATACCAAAAATATTCTAACAAAGTTTCATCCTAGTTTTCATGGGAGGATATTTCCTTTGTCACCGCAAGCTTCATTGCATTCACAATATCCAATGCAGATTACACAGAAAACTGTGTTAGCAAACTGAACACGGAAGAGAAAGTGTAACTCGTGAGTTGCCACACATCAAAATGCAGTTTCTCAGAAGCGTCTTTCCAGTTTTGATCTGAGGACATTCCTTTTTCACCCAGAGCCCACAATGAGCTCCCAAATATCACATTGCAGAAACAAGATAACAGAGTTAGCAACTCTTCCAAGAAGGGAAGGGCGGAACTCCGTGTGATGACAGTCACACATCAGAAGCCGTCTCTCAGTAATTTTCTCTCCAGTTATGTATCTGATGTATTTCCGTCTTCACGCATGGGCCTCTAGGGCTTCCCAAATCTCTCTTTGCAGATTCCACGAAAAGAGTGTTAACAAACTGCTCCTGAGAAACTCAGCTGTAACTCTGTGGGCGGAATTCAGAGATCACAAAGAAGTTGTCTCAGAAAGATTCTTTCACGTTTTGAACTGATGATATTTCCTTTATCACTGTAAGCCTCATGCGATCCAAAGAAAGTCCTTCTCCGTTTCCTCAAAAACAGTGATAAGGAGTGCTTGCATGAAACATAGTGTAACTCTGTGAGATGAATTCACACATCAAAAAAGAAGTTTCTAACAAGCTTCTTACTAGCCTAAACAAAAAAATTACACTTTCATCTTGTGGATATTTCCTTTGTCACTGCAAGCTACATTGCGTTCATAAGTATCCCACTGACAGATTTCCAGAAAACTGTGTTAGTAAACTGAACACTGAGAGAAACTTGTAACTCTGTGAGGTTGACATTCACACATCGAAATGCAGTTTCAAGGAAAGCTTCTTTCCAGTTTTGATGCTGAGATATTTCCTTTTTCAACTAGCCCTCAATGAGCTAATCAAATATCACTTTGCAGAACACAAGATAACAGCGTTAGCAAACTGTTCAAGAAGGGAGAAGGCTGGAACTCTTGTGATGAAGTCACTATCAGAAGCAGTGCTCTAAGTAAGCTACTCTGTGTTATATTATCTGAGACATATTTCCTTTTCACCCTGGGACCAGTGGGCTCCCAATCTTACTTTGGCAGATCTCCACGAAAAAGTGTTAGCCAAACTGCTTCCTAAGACTCAGCTGTACCTCTATGAGAGGAATTCACAGATCACAAAGAAGTTTATCAGAAAGCTTCTTTCACTTTTTGAACTGATGATATGTCCTCTTCAGGCGTAGGCCTCAATGCAATCCAAGGAAGTCCTCTCAGGTTCCCCAACAACAGTGATAATGGGACTTCTGCCATGAAATATAAGTGTAACTCTGTGAGATGAATTCACACATCACAAAGAAGTTTCTAAGCAAGCGTACTTCCAGTTTTCCATCTGAGGATATTTCCTTTGTCACCAGTAAGCTTCATTGCGATCACAAGTATCCCAATGCAGATTCCAGCAACTGTGTTAGCAAACTGAACACAGCAGAGAAACGTGTACCTCTGTGAGTAAGCATTCACACATCGAATGCAGTTTCTCAGAAGGATTCTTTCCAGTTTTGATCTGAGGATATTTCCTCTTCCCCCGTGCCCGCAATGAGCCGGAAATATCACTTTGCACGAATTCAAGGGTTAACAGAGTTAGCAAAACTCTTCAAGAAGGGAAGGTGGACACTCTGTGTCATGAAGTCACACACCAGAAAGAAAATCTCTGTAAGGTTGCTCTCCAGTTATTTATCTGAGAATATTTTCCTTTTTTACCCATGGGCCCTTTGGTCTCCCAAATCTCACTTTGCAGTGTTCTACGAAAAGAGTGTTAGCAAAACTCTTCCTGAGAACTAGGCTGGTAACACTGATAGGAATTCCACAGATCACACCAGAAGTTTTCTCAGAAAGCTTCTTTCTGGTTTTGAACTGAGATGATTTCCTTATCGTTTAGCCTCAATGCGATCCAAATAAGTCCCTCAGGTTCCTCAACAACACAGTGATAATGGACTGCCTGCCGAAACTTACGTGTAACCTCTGTGGAGATGAATTCATACATAAACAAGCAAGTTAACACAAAGCTTTCTTTCTAGTTTTCATCGAGGATATTTCCTTTGTCACGCAAGCTTCATTGCGTTCAAAGGATCCCATTGCCAGATTTCCAGAAAACTGTTAGTAAACTGAAACCTGAAGAAAAACGTGTGAACTCGTTTGAGTTGCATTCACACATCAAAATGCAGTTTCACAGCAAGCTTCTATAAACCAGGTTTGGATCTGAAGATATTTCGTTTTTCACTCTACCCCTCAGTGAGCTAATGAAATATCACTTTGCAGACACAAGATAACAGAGTTAGCAAACTGTTTCCAAGAATGGAAGGGTGGAACTCTGGTGATGAAGTCACACATCAGAAAGCAATCTCTTATTACAGCTTCTCTCTTGTTATGATCTGAGGATATTTCCTTTTTCACCATGGGCTCCTATGGGCTCCCAAATCTCACATTGCAGATTCCACCGAAAAAGTGTTCGCAAATGCTTCTGCGAACGCTGGACTGTGAGAGGAATTCACAGCTCCAAAACAGAAGTTTTCTCAGAAAGCTCTTTTCACGTTTTGAAACTTGATGATATTTCCTTTATCAGCGGTAGGCCGTCAATGCGATACAAAGAAGTCTCTCAGGTTCCCAAACACAGTTGGGAATGGACTGCTGCATGAACATAAGTGGTAACTCGGTGGGATGAATCAGACATCAAGAAGAAGTTCTAAGAACGGTTCTTCTGGTTTTCACCCCAGGATAGTTCCTTTGTCACCGCAAGCTTCATTGCGTTCAGAAGTATCCCATTGCAGATTTCCAGAAAACTGAGTTAGCAACTGAACACTGAAGAGAAAGTGTCAGTCGGGGCGTGAATTCAGACTCGAAATGCAGTTTCTCCGAAGGCTTCTTTCCCAGTTTAATTGGAGGATATTTCCTTTATCAACTTAGGCTTCAATGCGCTCCTAAATATAGCTTTTCAGAACACAAGATAACAGAGTTAGCAAACTGTTCCAAGAAGGTAAGGTGGAACTTGTTGTGATGAGTCACACATACAAGCAATCTCTCAGTAAGCTTCTCTCTAGTTATTATGAGGAAATCCTTTTTGAACATAGGCCCCTATGGGCTCCCAATCTCACTTGAAGTTTCCACGAAAAGAGTGTAGCAAACAGCTTGCTGAGAGAACTAAGCTGTAACACTGTGAATGGAATTCACAAATCACAAGAAATTTCTCAGAAAGATTCTTTCACTTTTTTAAAGATGATATTTCCCTTTATCAGCGTAGGCCTCAATGCGATTCAAAGAAGTCCTTCTCAGGGTCCTCAAAAATAGTGATAATGGAACTGCTGCATGAAATAAGTGTAACTCTGTGAGATGAATTCACACATCACCAAGAAGTTTAAACAAAGCTTCTATCTAGTTTTCATCTGAGGATATTTCCTTTTGTCTCCGCACGGTTCATTGCGTTCAAAGAATCCATTGCAGATTTCCAGAAAACTGTGTTAGCAAACTGAACACTGAAGAGCAACGTGAACTCTGGAGTTTGCATTCACACATTGAAATTGCAGTTTCTCAGAAGGCTTCTTCCAGTTTTGACCTGAGGAATTCTTTTTCACCATAGCCTTCAATGCACTCCTAAATATCACTTTGCAGACACAAGATAACAGAGTTAGGAAACTGTCACAGAAGGAAGGGTGGAACTCTCTGTGATGAAGTCACACATCAGAAAGCTCTCTCAGTAAGCCTCTCTCTTAGTTATTATCAGTGGATATTCCTTTTCCACCATAGACCCCTATGGGTTCCAAATCTCTCCTTGCAGATCACGAAGAAGTGTTAGAAAACTGCTTCCTTAGAACTCAGCTGTACTCGTGAGAGTATTTCACAGATCACAGAGAAGATTCTCAGAAAGCTTCTTTCACTTTGGAACCGATGATATTTTCTTTATCAGCGTAGGTATCAATGCATCCAAAGAAGTCCTTCTCAGGTTCCTCAAAAACAGTGATAATGGAAAGCTGCATGAAAACATAAGTGAAACTCGTGGATGATTCACACATCACCACAGAACTTTCTACGAAAGTTCTTTCTAGTATTTTCTGAGATATTCCTTGTCCACTGCAAGCTTATGCGTTCAGAAGTATCCCATTGCAGATTTCCAGAAAAGTGTGTGACCAAACTAAACACAGAAGAGAAACGTGTATCTCTGTGAGTTGCATTCACACATCGAAACGCAGTTTTCTCAGAAGGCTTCTTTCAGTTTCGATCTGAGGATATTTCCTTTCTCACCATAGCCCCAAATGAGCTCGAAATATCAATTTGCAGAACACAAATGAACAGAGATGTAGCAAACGCTTCCAAGAGGGACGGTTGGAACTCTGTGTGATGAAGTCACACACCAGAAAGCAATCTCTCAGTAGCTTCTCTCCAGTGTATCTGAGGCTTACTTCCTTTTCACCATGGGCCCCCTGGGCTCCGAAATCTCTCTTTGCAGATCCATGAAAGAGTGTTAGCAAACTGCTCCTGAGATCTAAGCTGTAACTCTGGGAGGAGGGATTTGAGATCACAAAGAAGTTTCTCAGAAAGCTTCTTTCCCCTTTTGAACTGATGATATTTCCTTGATCAGTGTAGGCCTCAATGAGATCCAAAGAATTCTTTCTCAGTTTCCTCAAAAACAGTGATAATAGACTGCCTGCATGAATCATTAGTGTAACTCTGTGAGATAAATTCACATATCACCAAGAAGTTTCCAGGAACCTTCGTTCCTGTTTCCAGCTGAAGATATTTCTTTGACACCACAAGCTTCATTGCGTTCAGAAGTATGCCCATTGCAGATTTCCAGAACACTGTGTAGCAAACTGAACACTGAAAAGAAGTGTAAATCTGTGAGTTACATTCAACATCGAAGTGCAGTTTCCCAGAAGATTTCTTTCCAGTTTTTGATCTGAGGAAATTTCCTTTTTCACCATAGCCCACAATGAGCTCCCTAATTCACTTTGCAGAACCAAGATAACGAGTAGTAAAACTCTTCCAAGAAGGGAAGGGGGAACTCTGTTGATGAAGTCGCACTTCAGAGAGCAAACTCTCAGTAAGCTGTCTTCCCGTTATATCTGCGCGAGTATTTCTTTCAACATAGGCCCATTGGTCTGCCAAACATCTTGCACAATCCACGAAAAGAGTGATGGACAAACTGCTTCCTGAGAAACAGCTGACAACTCTGTGAGAGGAATTCACAGATCACAAGAGTTTCCCAGAAAGCTTTTTTCACTTTTTGAACTGATGAGATTTCCTTTGTCAGTGTAGACCACTGCGATCCAAAGAAGTCCTCTCAGGTTCCTCAAAAACAGTGATAATGGACTGCGGCATGAAACAGAATGTAAACTCTGTGAGATGATTCACACATCACCAAGAAGTTTTCTAGAAAGCTTCTTTCTTGTTTCCATCTGAGATATTTCCTTTGACTCCGCAAGCTTCATTGTGTTCAGAAGTACCCACTGCAGGTTTCCAGTAAAACTGTGTTACCAAGAGAACACTGAAGAGAAACGGTAACATCTGTGAGTTACATTTCACACATGGAATGCAGTTTCAGAGAAAGCTTCGTTCCAGTTTTGATTGGGACATTTCCTTTACCCCTTAGCCCTCAATGGGCTCCCAAATATCACTTTGTAGAACACAATATAACAGAGTTAGCAAACTGTTCCAAGAAGGGAAGGGTGGAACTCTATGTGATGAAGTTACATATCAGAAAGCACCTCTCCAGCAAGCTTCTCTCTAGTTATTATCTGAAGATATTTTCCTTTTTCACCATGGGCCACAATGGGCTGCCGATAATCACTTTGCAGATTCCGCGAAAAGAGGGTTAGGAAACTGCTTCCTGAGAACTCAGCTGTAACTCTGTGAGAGGAATGCACATATCACAAGAAGTTTCTCAGAAAGCATCTTTCACGTTATGAACTGATGATATTTCCTTTATCAGCGTAGGCCTCAAGCGATCAAAGTAGTCCTTCTCAGGTTCCTAAAAACACGTGATAATGGACTGCTGCATGATGTAAGTGTAAAGTCTGTGAGAGAATTCACACATCACCTAGAAGTTTTCTACGAAAGCTTCTTTAGAGTTTTCATCTGAGGTATTTTCCTTGTCACGGCACGCTTTATTGCGTTCAGAAGTAATCCCATTGCAGATTTTGAAGAAACCTGTGTTAGCAAACTGAACACTGAAGAGAAACGAGTAACTCTGTGAGTTGCATTCACACATGCGAAATGCAGTTTCTTCAGAAGGCTTCTTCCCAGTTTTGATCTGAGGATATTTCCTTTTTCACCATAGCCCTCAATGAGCTCCCAAATATCCTTTGCGGAACAACAGGATAACAGAGTTAGCAAACTGTTCCAAGAAGACAAGGGTTTAACCAGTGTGATGAAGTCACACATTCGAAAGCACTCTTCAGTAAGGTTCTCTCTAGTATTATCTGAGGATACTATAATTTTTCAGCATGGCCCCTATGGGCTCCCAAATCTCACTTGTCAGATTCCACGAAAAGAGTGTTAGCAACTGCTTCCTGAGAACTACAGCTGTAACTCTGTTAGAGGAATTCACAGATCACAAAGAAGTTCTCAGAAAGATTCTTTCACGTTTTGAAATGATGATATTTCCTTTAATCAGCGTAGGCCTCAATGCGATCCAAAGAAGTCCTTCTCAGGTTCCTTAAAAACAGTGATATGGACTGTTCATTGAAACATAAGTGTAACTCTGTGAGATTTATTCACACGTCAGAAGAAGATTCTAATAAAGGTTCTTTGTAGTTTTCATTGCGGATATTTCCTTTGTCACCATAAGCTTCATTGCGTTCTCAAGTTCCCATTGCAGATATCCAGAAACTGTGTCAGCAAACTGAACACTGAAGAGAAACGTGTAAGCTCTGTGAGTGCATTCACACATCGAAATGCAGTTTCTCAGAATGCTTCTTCCAGTTTTGATCTGAGGATGTCCCTTTTTCACCAATACCTTTCAATGGGTCAGCTAAATATCAACTTGCAGGAACCAAGACTAACCAGAGATTAACACCACGGGAATCAAGAAGGGAATGGTGGAATTCTTCCTTGTGTGATGAAACCCACATCAGAAAGCAATCTCTCAGTAACGCTCTCTCTAAGTTTTTAATGTGAGAATATTTATTCATTGTTTCCACACCTGGGTTCCCCTACGGGCTTCCAAATCCACTTTCAGGGAACTCCCCCAAACGACAGAGTGTTAGCAAACTGCTTCCTGGAACTAGCTGGTAACTTCTCTGAGAGAATTCAAGATCAAACACAACGAAGTTTTCCTTTCTGTTTTCTCTCAAAGCTTCTTTCAACGTTTGGAACCGATGATTATTATTTCTTATAAAGCGTAGGCCACAATGCGATCCAAACAGTCTTCTCTCATGTTCTGAAAAACAGTCTAATGGACTGGCTAGTCATGAAACATCAAGTGTAACTCTGTGACGATGAAATTCACCACATTCACCAAGAAGTTTCTAACAATGCTTCTTTCCTCGTTTCATTCCTCCATCTGAGGATATTCCTTTGTCTCCGCAAGCTTTTCATTAGCATTCACACGTAATCCCAATGCAGATTTCCAGCAAACGTGTTAGGAAACTGAACACTGAACGAGAAACGTGTAACTCTGGGAGTTTGAATTCAAACATCGAAAGCAGTTTCTACAGAAGGGCTTTTTCCAGTTTTTTTGATCTGAGGATATTTCCTTTTTCAGCATAGCCTCAAATGCGCTCTCCTCAATATCCCTTTGCAGACACACAAGATGACAGAGGTCGCAAACTGTTCCAAGACCGAAGGGTGTGGAAATATGGTTGATGAAGTCCACATCAGAAAGCAATCTCTCAGTAAGCTTCTCTCTCCTAGTTGTTATCTGCAGGATATTTTCCTTTTTTCGCCATGGGCCCCCCTATGGCTCCCAAATCTCCACTTTGCGATTCACGAAACAGAGTGTTAGCCAACTACTTCCTTAGAACTACAACTTGTAACTCTGTGAGAGAATTCCGCAGAATCACAAAGAAAGTATCTCAGAAAGCTTCTTTCACAGCGTTTGGAACCGATGTATATTATTCTGTATCAGCGTAGGCCTTAATCGATCCAGTACAAACAGTCCTTCTCAGGTTTCCTGAAAAAAACAGTATAATGGACTGCGAAGGAAACATAAGGTACTCTGTTGAGATGAAATTCACACACACCGAAGAAGTTTCTAAAAACAAACCGCTTCTTTTAGTTTTCACATCTGAGGGCGTAATCTCCACTGTCCCATAAGCTTTCATGCGTTCAGAAGAATATCATTGCAGATTCAGAAAACTGTGTAGACAAACTGAACACTGAGAGGAAAAGTGTTATACACTCCGTGAGTTGCATTACACACACGAATGACAGTTTATCCGAAGGCTTCTTTCAAGTTTTACTGAGGATAATTTCTTTTTAAATTATATATCTTTTCTAATATACGTTGGTGTTGTTGTTATTGTTCTGTTTCTCTTAGAGAGATGAAAAAGGAAAATATCCTCCAGATAAAAAATGGAAGACGCCTTTGAGAAATGCATTTCGGTTGTGTGAATGCAAACCACGGAGTTACACGTTCTTATTCAGGTTAGTTTGACTAACACAGTCTTTCTGGAAATCTGCAATGAGATTATCCTGAAAGAATGAAGCTTTATGGGTGACATTGGAGATACCTCAGATGAAAACTAGAAAGAAGCGTTGTTAGAAAACTTCTTATTGATTGTGTGAATTCATCACAGAGTTCCACTTATGTTTCCTGCAGCCGTCCATTATCACTGTTTTTCATGGAAAACGCCGCAGGACTTTTGGATCGCAAAGGCCTCGCTGGATAAAGGACTAACTATTCATCGGTTCCAAACGTGAAAGACGCTTTCGAGATACTTCTTTTATTTTTGATCTGCGCATTCCTCTCACCGAGTTACAGTTTAGTTCTCAGGAAGTAGTGGCTAACACTTCTGTTAGTGGAATCTGCAAAGGCGATTGGGAGGCCCATAGGGGCCCATGGCCCGAAAAAGGAAATATCTCAGGATAAACACCTAGAGAGAAGCTTACTGAGAGATTGCTTTCTGATGTGGACTTTCATCAACAGATTCCACCTTACCGTCTTGCGAACGTTTTGTACCTTGTCATCTTGTGTTCTTGCAAAGTGATATTTAGGAAGCGCATTGCAGCTATGCTGAAAAAGGAAATAATCCTCAGATCAAAACTGGAAGAAGCCTTTGAGAGAAAATCTGCATTTCGACTGTGGGAATCAACACTCCAGCGTTACGTTTCTGTTCCGTGTTTCAGTTTCCTAACACAGTTTTTCGGAAAAATCTGCCATGGGGATACTTGTGACTGCAATGAGTTGCGTAGACAAAGGAAATATCCTCAGATGAAAACGAGAAGAAGCTTCGTTAGGAACTTCTTGGTGATGTTGTGAATTCATCTCACAGAGTTACACTTCGTTCATGCCAGCAGGTCCATTATCACTGTTTTCAGGCAACAGAGAAGGACTTTTTGGATCGAATTGGGCCTTACGTTTAAAGGACATATCATCGGTTCCAAACGTGAAGAAGCTTTCTGAGAACACTTCGTTGTCTGTGAATCTGTGCTTCCTCTACGAGGAACTACAGCTAAGTTCTCAGCGACGCAGTTGCTCACACTCTGTTCGTGGAGTCGCAAAGTGAGATTTGGAAGCCCGTAGGGGCCCATGGTGAAAATTAATATTCTCACATAAAAACTAGAGAGAATCTTACTGAGAGATTGCTTTCTGATGTGGGCTATTTATCAACACAGAATTCACCCTTACCTTCTTGATACAGTGTGTTATCTCTGTTATCTGTGTTCTGCAACGTGATATTTTAGGAGCCATGAAGGCTATGGTGCAAAAGGAGACATTCCTCATATTCAAAAAACTGAGAAAGAGCCTTATGAGAAAATGGCATTTCGATGTGTGAATGCAACTCACAGAGTTACACGTTTCTCTTCATTGTTCAAGTTTGCTGACACAGTTTTCTGGATATCTGCAATGGGATACTGAGAACGCAATGAAGCTTATGGTGACAAGGAAATATCCTAGATGCAAACTAAAAAGAACCTTATTAGGACTCTTCTTATTGACGTGTGAATAAAATCTCACAGAGTTACACTTATGTTTCAATGAACAGTACATTATCACTGTTTTTAAGGAACCTGGAAGACTTCTTGGATCGCATTGAGGCCTACGTGATAAGGATATCACAGTTCAAAACGTGATGACAGACTCTTCTGAGAAACTTCTTTGTGATCTGTGACTTCCTCTAAAAGAGTTACAGCTTAGTTCTCATGAACGCAGTTTTACTAAACACTCTTTTCGTGGAATCTGCAAAGTGAGATTTGGGAGCCCATAGGGGCCCATGCTGAAAATTATATATCCTCAGAAATAGCTAGAGAGAACCTTACTGAGAGATTGCTTTCGAATGTGTGACTTCATCACACTGGTTAAACCCTTGTCTTCTTGGAACAGTTTGCTAACTCTGTTATCCTGTGTTCCGCAAAGTGATATTTGGGAGCTCATTGAGGGCTATGGTGAAAAAGGAAATATCCTCAGATCAAAACTGGGAAGAAGCCTTCTGAGAAACTGCATTTCGATGTGTGAATGCAACTCACAGAGTTACTCGTTTCTCTTCAGTGTTCAGTTTGCTAACACAGGTTTCTTCAAATCTGCAATGGGATACTTCTGAACGCAATAAAGCTTGCCGTGACAAAGGAAATATCCTCAGATGAAAACTCTAAAGAAGCTTTCGTAGAAACTTCTAGGTGATGTGTGAATTCATCTCACAGACTTACACTTACATTTCATGCAGCAGTCCATTATCACTGTTTTTTAGGAACCTGAGAAGGACTACTTTGGATCGCATTGAGGCCTACGCTGATAAAGGAAATATCATCAGTTCATAACGTGAAAGATGCTTTCTGAGAAACTTCTTGTGATATGTGCATTCCTCTCACAGAGTTACAGCTGAGTTCTCAGGAAGCAGTTTCCTAACCCTCTTTTCGCGGAATCTGCAAAGTGATATTTCGGAGCCCATTGTGGCCCATGGTGAAAAAGGAAATATCTTCAGATAATAACTAGAGAGAAGCTTGCTGAGAGGTTGCTTTCTGATATGTAACTTCATCACATAGAGTTCCACCCTTCCCTTCTTGGAACAGTTTGCTAACTCTGTTATATTGTGTTCTACAAAGTGATATTTGGGAGCTCATTGAGGGCTAAGGGGTAAAAGGAAATGTCCTCAGATCAAAACTGGAACGAAGCTTTCTCTGAAACTGCATTTCCATGTGTGAATGTAACTCACAGAGTTACACGTTTCTCTTCAGTGTTCTCTTGGTAACACAGTTTTCTGGAAACCTGCAGTGGGATACTTCTGAACACAATGAAGCTTGCGGAGTCAAAGGAAATATCCTCAGATGGAAACAAGAAAGAAGCTTTCTTAGAAACTTCTTGGTGATGTGTGAATTCATCTCACAGAGTTACACTTCTGTTTCATGCCGCAGTCCATTATCACTGTTTTTGAGGAACCTGAGAGGACTTCTTTGGATCGCATTGTGGTCTACGCTGACAAAGGAAATATCATCAGTTCAAAAAGTGAAAAAAGCTTTCTGGGAAACTTCTTTGTGATCTGTGAATTCCTCTCACAGAGTTACAGCTGAGTTCTCAGGAAGCAGTTTGTCATCACTCTTTTCGTGGAATGTGCAAAGAGAGATTTGGCAGACCATAGGGGCCTATGTTGAAAGGAAATATCCGCAGATAATAACGGGAGAGAAGCTTACTGAGAGTTTGCTTTCTGAAGTGCGACTTCATCACACAGAGTTCCACCCTTCCCTTCTTGGAAGAGTTTACTAACTCTGTTATCTTGTGTTCTGCAAAGTGATATTAGGGAGCTCATTGTGGGCTATGGTGAAAAAGGAAATTTCCTCAGATCAAAACTGGAAAGAAATCTTCTGGGAAACTGCACTTCGATGTGTGAATGTAACTCACAGATTTACACGTATCTTTTCAGTGTTCAGTTTGCTAACACAGTGTTCTGGAAATCTGCAATGGGATACTTCTGAACGCAATGAAGCTTGTGGTGTCAAAGAAAATATCTTCAGATGGAAACAGGAACGAAGGTTTCCTGGAAACTTCTTGGTGATATGTGAATTTATATCACAGAGTTACACTAATGATTCATGCAGCAGTCTATTATCACTGTTTTTGAGGAAACTGAGAAAGAATTCTTTGGATCTCATTGAGGCCTACACTGATCAAGGAAATATCATCAGTTCAAAAGGGGAAAGAAGCTTTCTGAGAAACTTCTTTGTGATCTCTAAATCCCTCTCACAGAGTTACAGCTTAGATCTCAGGAAGCAGTTTGCTAACACTCTTTTCGTGGAATCTGCAAAGAGAGATTTCGGAGCCCATGGGGGCCCATGGTGAAAAAGGAAGTATCCTCATATAATAACTGGAGAGAAGCTTACTGAGAGATTGCTTTCTGGTGTGTGACTTCATCACACAGAGTTCCAACCGTCCCTTCTTGGAAGCGTTTGCTATCTCTGTTATCTTGTGTTCTGCAAAGTGATATTTCGGAGCTCATTTGGGGCTATGGTGAGAAAGGAAATATCCTCAGATCGAAACTGGAAAGAAGCCTTCTGAGAAACTGCGTTTCGATGTGTGAATGCAACTCACAGAGATACACGTTTCTCTTCTGTGTTTAGTTTGGTCACACACTTTTCTGGAAATCTGCAATGGGATACTTCTGAACGCAATGAAGCTTGCGGTGACAAAGGAATATCTCAGAAAATACTAGAAAGAAGCTTTCGTAGAAAGTTCTTGGTGATGTGTGAATTCATCTCACAGAGTTTCACTTATGTTTCATGCAGCTGTCCATTATCACTGTTTTTGAGGAACCTGAGAAGGACTTCTTTGGATCGCATTGATACCTACGCTGATAAAGAAAATATCATCGGTTCCAAACGTGAAAGAAGCTTTCTGAGAATCTTCTCTGTGATCTGTGAAATACTCTCACAGAGTTACAGCTGAGTTCTCAGGAAGCAGTTTTCTAACACTCTTTTCGTGGAATCTGCAAGGAGAGATTTGGAAGCCCATAGGGGTCCATGGTGAAAAAGGAAATATCCACTGATAATAACTAGAGAGAGGCTTACTGAGAGATAGCTTTCTGATGTGTGACTTCATCACAGAGAGTTCCACCCTTCCCTTCTTGGTACAGTTTCCTAACTCTGTTATCTTGTGTTCTGCAAAGTGATATTTAGGAGTGCATTGAAGGCTATGGTGAAAAAGGAAATATCCTCAGGTCAAAACTGGAAGGAAGCCTTCTGAGAAACTGCATTTCGATGTGTGAATGCAACTCACAGAGTTACACGTTTCTCTTCAGTGTTCAGTTTGCTAACACAGTTTTCTGGAAATCTGCAATGGGATTCTTTGAACGCAATGAACCTTGCGGAGACAAAGGAAATATCCTCAGATGAAAACTAGATAGAAGCTTTGTTTGAAACTTCTTGGTGATGTGTGAATTCATCTCACAGAGTTACACTTATGTTTCATGCAGCAGTCCATTATCACTATTTTTGAGGACCCTGAGAAGGATTTCTTTGAATCGCATTGAGGCCTACGCTGATAAAGGAAATATCATCAGTTAAAAAAGTGAAAGAATCTTTCTGAGAAATTTCTTTGTGATTTGTGAATTCCATTCACAGTGTTACAGCTTAGTTCTCAGCAAGCTGTTTGCTTACACTCTTTTCGTGGAATCTTCAAGTGAGATTTGGGAGCCCATAGGGGCCTATGTTCAAAAAGGATATATCCTCAGATAATAACTAGAGAGAAGCTTACTGAGAGATTGCTTTATGATGTGTGACTTCATCACACAGAGTTCCACCCTTACCTTCTTGGAACAGTTTGCTAACTCTGTTATCTTGTGTTCTGAAAAGCTATATTTAGGAGCGCATTGAAGCCTAAGTTGATAAAGGAAATATCATCCGATTAAACTGGAAAGAAGCCTTCGGAGAAACTGCATTTCGATGTCTGAATTCAACGCCCCGACTGACACGTTTCTCTTCAGTGTTCAGTTTGCTAACTCAGTTTTCTGGAAATCTGCAATGGGATACTTCTGAACGCAATGAAGCTTGCGGTGACAAAGGAACTATCCTGGGGTGAAAACTAGAAAGAACCTTTCGTAGAAACTTCTTCTTGATGTCTGAATTCATCTCACCGAGTTACACTTATGTTCATGCAGCAGTCCATTCCCACTGTTTTTGGGGAACCTGAGAGGACTTCTTTGTATCGCATTGCGGCCTACGCTGATAAAGGAAATATCATCAGTTCAAAACGTGAAAGAAGCTTTCTGAGAAACTTCTGTGTGATCTGTGAATTCCTCTCACAGTCTACAGCAGAGTTCTCAGGAAGCAGTTTGCTAACACTTTTTCGTGGAATCTGCAATGTGAGATTTGGGAGCCCATAGGAGCCCATGGTGAAAAAGGAAATAACCTCAGATAATAACAAGAGAGAAGCTTAATAAGAGATTGCTTTCTGATGTGTGACTTCATCACACAGAGTTCCACCCTTCCATTCTTGGAACAGTTTGCTAACTCTGTTATCTTGTGTTCTGCAAAGTGATATTTCATTAGCTCACTGAGGGGTATAGTGAAAAACGAAATATCTTCAGATCAAACCTGGATAGAAGCCTTCTGTGAAACTGCATTTTGATGTGTGAATGCAACTCAAAGAGTTACACGTTTTTCTTCAGTGTTCAGTTTACTAACACAGTTTTCTGGAAATCTGCAATGGGATCCTTCTGAACGCAATGAAGCTTGCGGTGACAAAGGAAATATCCTCAGATGAAAACTAGAAAGAAGCTTTGTTGTAAACTTCTTGTTTATGTATGAATTCATCTCACAGAGTTACACGTAAGTTTCAGGCAGCAGTCCATTATCACTGTTGTTGAGGAACCTGAGGGACTTATTTGGATCGCATTGAGGCCTAAACTGATAAAGGAAATATCATCAGTTCAAAACCAGAAAGAAGCTTTCTGAGAAACTTCTGTGTGATCTGTGAATTCCTATCACAGTGTTACAGCTTAGTTCTCAGGAAGCAGTTTGCTAACACTCTTTTCGTAGAACCTGCAAAGTGAGATTTGGGAGACCAAAGGGGCCCATGGGTAAAAAGGAAATATCCTCAGATAATAACTGGAGAGAACCTTACAGAGATTTCTTTCTGGTGTGTGACTTCATGACACAGAGTTCCACCCTTCCCTTCTTGAAGAGTTTGCTAACTCTGTTACCTTGAATTCTGCAAAGTGATATTTCCGAGCTCATTGAGGGCTACGGTGAAAGAGGAAATATCCTCAGATCAAAACTGGAAAGAATCCTTCTGAGAAACTGCATTTCGATGTGTGAATGCTACTCACAGAGGTACACGTTTCTCTGCTGTGTTCAGTTTGCTAACACAGTTTCCTGGAAATCTGCATTGGGATACTTGTGATCGCAATGAAGCTTACGGTGACAAAGGAAATATCCTCAGATGAAAACTGGAAGTAAGCTTTCTTAGAAACTTCTTTGTGATGTGTGAATTCATCTCACAGAGTTACACTTATATTTCATGCAGAAGTCCATTATCACTGTTGTTGGGGAACCTGAGAGGACTTCCTTGGATTGCATTGAGGCCTACGCTGAAGAGGGACATATCATCAGTTCAAAAAGTGAAAGAAGCTTTCTGATAAACTTCTTTGTGATCTGTGAATTCCTCTCATAGAGGTACAGCTGAGTTCTTAGGAAGCAGTTTGCTAACACTTTTTCGTGGAATCTGCAAAGTAAGATTTGGGAGCCCATACGGTCCCAGGGTGAAAAAGGAAATATTCTCAGATAATAACTAGAGAGTAGCTTACTTAGAGACTGCTTTCTGATGTGTGACTTCATCACACAGAGTTCCAGCCTTCCCTTCTTGGAACAGTTTGCTAACTCTGTTATCTTGTGTTCTGCAAAGTGATATTTGATTAGCTCATTGAGGGCTAAGTTGAAAAAGGAAATATCCTCAGATCAAAACTGGAAAGAAGCTTTCTGTGAAACTGCATTTCGATGTGTGAATGCAACTCACAGAGTTACACGTTTCTCTTCAGTGTTCAGTTTACTAACACAGTTTTCTGGAAATCTGTAGTGGGATACTTATGAACGCAATGTAGCTTGCAGTGACAAAGGAAATATCCACAGATGAAACTAGTAAGAAGCTTTGTTAGAAACTTCTTTTTGATGTGTGAATTCATCTCACAGAGTTACACTTATGTTTCATGCAGCAGTCCATTATCACTGTTTTTGAGGAAACTGAGAAGGACTTCTTTGGATCGCACTGAGGCTTACAGTGATAAAGGAAATATCATCAGTTCAAAACGTGAAAGAATCTTTCTGAGAAACTTCTTTGTGATCTCTGAATTCCTCCCACAGAGTTACAGCTGAGTTCTCAGGAAGCAGTTTGTTAACACTCTTTTCGTGGAATCTGCAAAGAGAGATTTGGGAGCCCATAGAGGCCCATGGTGAAGAAGGAAATATCATCAGATAATAACTGGAGAGAAAATTACTGAGAGACTGCTTTCTGATGTGTGACTTCATCACACGGAGTTCCACCCTTCCCTTCTTGGAAGAGTTTGCTAACTCTGTTATCTTGTGTTCTGCAAAGTGATATTTGGGAGCTCATTGTGGGCTATGGTGAAAAAGGAAATGTCCTCAGATCAAAACTGGAAAGACGCCTTCTGAGAAACTGCATTTTGATGTGTGAATGCAACTCACTGAGTTACACGTTTCTCTTCAGTGTTCAGTTTGCTAACACAGTTTTCTGTTAATCTGCATTGGGATACTTGTGAATGCAATGAAGCTTGCGGTGACAAAGGAAATATCCTCCATTGAAAACTAGGATGAAACTTTGTTAGAAACTTCTTGGTGATGTGTGTATTCATCTCAGAGAGTTACACTTAAGTTTCATGAGGCAGTCCGTTATCATTGTTTCTGAGGAACCTGAGAATTACTTCTTTGGATCACATTGAGACCTACGCTAATAAAGGAAATATCATCATTTCAAAACGTGAAAGAAGCTTTCTGAGAAACTTCTTTGTGATCTGTGAATTCCTCTCATGGAGTTACCCCTGAATTCTCAGGAAGCAGCTTGAT
Organism: Rhinopithecus roxellana; assembly: GCF_007565055.1. Lineage (NCBI taxonomy): Eukaryota > Metazoa > Chordata > Mammalia > Primates > Cercopithecidae > Rhinopithecus > Rhinopithecus roxellana. The sequence continues at coordinate 8,787,691 of NC_044562.1, read as the reverse complement.
AAGACTCTTTTTAGTGGAATCTGCAAAGTGAGATTTGGGAGCATATGGGGGCCCATGGTGAAAAAGTAAATATCCTCAGATAATAACTGTAGAGAAACGTACTGAGAGATTGCTTTCTGATGTGTGACTTCATCACACGGAGTTCCACCCTTCCCTTCTTGGAAGAGTTTGCTAACTCTGTTATCTTGTGTTCTGCAAAGTGATATTTGGGAGCTCATTGTGGGCTATGGTGAAAAAGGAAATGTCCTCAGATCAAAACTGGAAAGACGCCTTCTGAGAAACTGCATTTTGATGTGTGAATGCAACTCACTGAGTTACACGTTTCTCTTCAGTGTTCAGTTTGCTAACACAGTTTTCTGTTAATCTGCATTGGGATACTTGTGAATGCAATGAAGCTTGCGGTGACAAAGGAAATATCCTCTCATGAAAACTAGGATGAAATTTTGTTAGAAACTTCTTGGTGATGTTTGTATTCATCTCAGAGAGTTACACTTAAGTTTCATGAGGCAGTCCGTTATCATTGTTTCTGAGGAACCTGAGAATTACTTCTTTGGATCACATTGAGACCTACACTAATAAAGGAAATATCATCATTTCAAAACGTGAAAGAAGCTTTCTGAGAAACTTCTTTGTGATCTGTGAATTCCTCTCATGGAGTTACAGCTGAATTCTCAGGAAGCAGCTTGATAAGACTCTTTTAGTGGAATCTGCAAAGTGAGATTTGGGAGCATATAGGGGCCCATGGTGAAAAAGTAAATATCCTCAGATAATAACTGTAGAGAAACGTACTGAGAGATTGCTTTCTGATGTGTGACTTCATCACACGGAGTTCCACCCTTCCCTTCTTGGAAGAGTTTGCAAACTCTGTTATCTTGTGTTCTGCAAAGTGATATTTGGGAGCTCATTGTGGGCTATGGTGAAAAAGGAAATGTCCTCAGATCAAAAACTGGAAAGAAACCTTCTTAGAAACTGCATTTCGATGTGTGAATTCAACTCCCAGATTTACACGTTTCTCTTCAGTGTTCAGTTTGCTAACACAGATTTCTGGAAATCTGCAATGGGAAACTTCTGAACGCAATGAAGCTTGCGGTGACAAAGGAAATATCCTCAGATGAAAACTAGAAAGAACCATTGTTGTAAACTTCTTGTTTATGTATGAATTCATCTCACAGAGTTACACGTAAGTTTCAGGCAGCAGTCCATTATCACTGTTTTCGAGGTACCTGGGAGGACTTATTTGGATCGCATTGAGGCCTACGCTGATAAAGGAAATATCATCAGTTCAAAACCAGAAAGAAGCTTTCTGAGAAACTTCGTTGTGATCTGTGAATTCCTATCACAGTGTTACAGCTCAGTTCTCAGAAGCAGTTTGCTAAACTCTTTTCGTAGAATGTGCTATGTGATATTTGGGAGCCCAAAGGGGCCCATGGGGAAAAAGGAAATATCCTCAGATAATAACTGGAGAGAAGCTTACAGAAATTGCTTTCTGGTGTGTGACTTCATGACACAGAGTTCCACCCTTCCCTTCTTGAACATTTTGCTAACTCTGTTATCTTCTGTTCTGCAAAGTGATATTTTGGAGCTCATTGAGGGCTATGGTGAAAAAGGAAATATCCTCAGATCAAAACTGGAATGAAGCCTTCTGAGAGATTGCTTTTCGATGTGTGAATGCAACTCACAGAGTTACACGATTCTCTTCAGTGTTCAGTTTGAAAACACAGTTTTCTGGAAATTTGCAATAGGATACTTCTGAACGCAATGAAGCTTGTGGTGACAAAGGAAATAACCTCAGATGAAAACTAGAAAGAAGCTTTTTTAGAAACTTCGTGGTGATGTGTGAATTCATCTCACAGAGTTACACTTATGTTTCATGCAGCAGTCCATTATCACTCTTTTTGAGGAACCTGAGAAGGACTTCTTTGGATCGCATTGAGGCCTACGCTGATAAAGGAAATATCATCAGTTCAAAACGTGAAAGAAGTTTTCTGTGATACTTTTTTGTGATCTATGAATCCGTCTCACAGAGTTATAGCTTACTTCTCAGGAAGCAGTTTGCTAACACTCTTTTCGTGAAATCTGCAACGTGAGATTTGGGAGCCCATAGGGGCCCATGGTGAAAAAGGAAAAATCCTCAGATAATAACTAGAGAGAAGATTACTGAGAGATTTTTTTCTGATGTGGGACTTCACCACACAGAGTTACAACCTTCCCTTCTTGGAACAGTTTGCTAACTCTGTTATCCTGTGTTCTGCAAAGTGATATTTGGGAGCCCATTGAGGGCTATGGTGGAAAAGGAAATAACTTCAGATCGAAAATAGAATGAAGCCTTCTGAGAAACTGCATTTTCGATGTGTGAATTCAACTCCCAGAGTTACACGTTTCTCATCAGTGTTCAGTTTGATAACACAGTTTTCTGGAAATCTGCAATGGGATACTTCTTAACGCAATGAAGCTTGCGGTGACAAAGGAAATATACTGAGATGGAAACTAAAAAGAAGCTTTGCTAGAAACTTCTTGGTGATGTTTGAATTCATCTCACAGAGTCACACTTATGTTTCATGCAGGAGTCCATTATCACTGTTTTTGAGGAACCGGAGTGGACTACTTTGAATCGCATTGAGGCCTACGCTGATGAAGGTAATATCATCAGTTCAAAACGTGAAAGAAGCTTTCTGAGAAACTGCTTTGTGATCTGTGAATTGCTCTCACAGAGTTGCAGCTGAGTTCTCAGGAAGCAGTTTGCTAGCACTCTTTTCGTGGAATCTGCAAAGTGAGATATGAGAGCCCATAGGGGCCCATGGTGAAAAAGGAAATACGCTCAGATAATAACTGGAGAGAAACGCACTGAAAGATTGCTTTCTGATGTGTGACTTCATCACACAGAGTTCCACCCTTCCCTTTTTGGAACAGTTTGCTTACTCTGTTATCTTGTGTTCTGCAAAGTGATATTGAGGAGCACATTGAAGGCTATGGCTAAAAAGGAAATATTCTCAGATAAAAACTGGAAAGAAGACTTCTGAGAAACTGCATTTCGATGTGAGAATGCAACTCACAGAGTTACACGTTTCTCTTCATTGTTCAGTTTGCTAACACAGTTTTCTGGAAATCTGCAATGGGATACTTGCGAATGCAATGAAGCTTGCGGTAACAAAGTTAATATCCTCAGATGAAAACTAGAAAGAAGCTTTGTTAGAAACTTCTTAGTGATGTGTGAATTCATCTCACAGAGTTACACTTATGTTTCATGCAGTAGTCTTATAACACTGTTTTTGAGAAAACTAAGGTGGACTTCTTTGGATCGCTTTGAGGCCTGTGCTGATAAAGGATATATCATCAGTTCAAAGGGTGAAAGAAGCTTTCTGAGAAACTTCTTTGTGATCTATGAATTCCTCTCACAGAGTTACATCTTACTTCTCAGGAAGCAGTTTGCTAAAACTCTTTTTGTGGTATCTGCAAAGTGAGATTTGGAAGCCCCTGGCGGCCCATGGTGAAAAAGGAAATATCCACAGGTAATAACTAGAGAGAAATTTACTGAGAGATTGCTTTCTGATGTGTGACTTCATCACACAAAGTTCCACCCTTACCTTATTGGAACAGTTTGCTAACTCTGTTATCTTCTGTTCTGCAAAGAGATATTGAGGAGCACATAGAATTCTATGGCTAAAAAGGAAATATCCTCAGATAAAAACTGGAAAGAAGACTTCTGAGAAACTGCATTAAGATGTGAGAATGCAACTCACAGAGTTACACGTTTCTCTTCAGTGTTCAGTTTGCAAACACAGTTTTCTGAAAATCTGCAATGGGATAATTCTGAACGCAATGAAGCTTTCCGTGACAAAGGTAACATCCTCAGATGAAAACTAGAAAGAAGCTTTGTTAGAAAATTCTTGGTGATGTGTGAATTCACCTCACAGAGGTACAGTTATGTTTCATGCAGCAGTCCATTATCACAGTTTTTGAGGAACCTGAGAAGGACTTCTTTGGATCCCATTGAGGCTTACGCTGATAAAGGAAATATCAGTTCAAAACGTGAAAGAAGGTTTCTGAGAAACTTTTTTGTTATCTGTGATATCCTCTCACAGTGTTATACCTGAGTTCTCTGGAACAGTTTGCTAACACTCTTTTCGTGGAATCTGCCAAGTGAGATATGGGAGCCCAGAGGGTCCCATGGTGAAAAAGGAAATATCCTCAGATAATAACTGGAGGGACGCTTACTGAGAGATTGCTTTCTTGTGTGTGACTTCATCACACAGAGTTCCACCCATCCTTTCTTGGAACAGATTGCTAACTCTGTTATCTTGTGTTCTGCAAGTGATATTTGGGAGCTCAATGAGGGCTATGCTGATAAAGGAATTATCCTCAGATAAAAACTGGAAAGAAGCCTTCTGAGAAACGGCATTTGGATGTGTGAGTGTAATCACAGAGTTACACGTTTCTCTTCAGTGTTCAGTTTGCTAACACAGTTTTCAGGTAATCTGCATTGGGATACTTGTGAACGTAAAGAAGCTTGCGGAGACAAAGGAAATATCCTCAGATGAAACTAGAAACAAGCTTTGTTAGAAAAATCTAGGTGATGTGTGAATTCATCTCACAGAGTTACACTTATGTTTCATGCAGCAGTCCATTATCACTCTTTTTGAGGAACCTGAGAAGGACTTCTTTGGATCGCATTGAGGCCTACGCTGATAAAGGAAATATCATCAGTTCAAAACGTGAAAGAAGTTTTCTGTGATACTTTTTTGTGATCTATGAATCCGTCTCACAGAGTTATAGCTTACTTCTCAGGAAGCAGTTTGCTAACACTCTTTTCGTGAAATCTGCAACGTGAGATTTGGGAGCCCATAGGGGCCCATGGTGAAAAAGGAAAAATCCTCAGATAATAACTAGAGAGAAGATTACTGAGAGATTTTTTTCTGATGTGGGACTTCACCACACAGAGTTACAACCTTCCCTTCTTGGAACAGTTTGCTAACTCTGTTATCCTGTGTTCTGCAAAGTGATATTTGGGAGCCCATTGAGGGCTATGGTGGAAAAGGAAATAACTTCAGATCGAAAATAGAATGAAGCCTTCTGAGAAACTGCATTTTCGATGTGTGAATTCAACTCCCAGAGTTACACGTTTCTCATCAGTGTTCAGTTTGATAACACAGTTTTCTGGAAATCTGCAATGGGATACTTCTTAACGCAATGAAGCTTGCGGTGACAAAGGAAATATACTGAGATGGAAACTAAAAAGAAGCTTTGCTAGAAACTTCTTGGTGATGTTTGAATTCATCTCACAGAGTCACACTTATGTTTCATGCAGGAGTCCATTATCACTGTTTTTGAGGAACCGGAGTGGACTACTTTGAATCGCATTGAGGCCTACGCTGATGAAGGTAATATCATCAGTTCAAAACGTGAAAGAAGCTTTCTGAGAAACTGCTTTGTGATCTGTGAATTGCTCTCACAGAGTTGCAGCTGAGTTCTCAGGAAGCAGTTTGCTAACACTCTTTTCGTGGAATCTGTAAAGTGAGATTTGAGAGCCCATAGGGGCCCATGGTGAAAAAGGAAATATCCTCAGATAATAACTGGAGAGAAGCTTACTGAGAGATTGCGTTCTGTTGAGTGACTTCATCACACAGAGTTCCACCCTTCCCTTCTTGGAACAGTTCGCTAACTCTGTTATCTTGTGTTCTGCAAAGTGATATTTGGGAGCTCATTGAGGGCTACGGTGAAAAAGGAAATATCCTCAGATCAAAACTGGAAAGAAAACCTTCTGAGAAACGGCATTTCGATGTGTGAATGCAACTCACAGAGTTACACGTTTCTCTTCAGTGTTCAGTTTGCAAACACAGTTTTCTGAAAATCTGCAATGGGATAATTCTGAACGCAATGAAGCTTTCCGTGACAAAGGTAACATCCTCAGATGAAAACTAGAAAGAAGCTTTGTTAGAAAATTCTAGGTGATGTGTGAATTCACCTCACAGAGTTACAGTTATGTTTCATGCAGCAGTCCATTATCACAGTTTTTGAGGAACCTGAGAAGGACTTCTTTGGATCGCATTGAGGCTTACGCTGATAAAGGAAATATCAGTTCAAAACGTGAAAGAAGGTTTCTGAGAAACTTTTTTGTTATCTGTGATATCCTCTCACAGTGTTATAGCTGAGTTCTCTGGAACAGTTTGCTAACACTCTTTTCGTGGAATCTGCCAAGTGAGATATGGGAGCCCAGAGGGTCCCATGGTGAAAAAGGAAATATCCTCAGATAATAACTGGAGGGACGCTTACTGAGAGATTGCTTTCTTGTGTGTGACTTCATCACACAGAGTTCCACCCATCCTTTCTTGGAACAGATTGCTAACTCTGTTATCTTGTGTTCTGCAAGTGATATTTGGGAGCTCAATGAGGGCTATGCTGATAAAGGAATTATCCTCAGATAAAAACTGGAAAGAAGCCTTCTGAGAAACGGCATTTGGATGTGTGAGTGTAATCACAGAGTTACACGTTTCTCTTCAGTGTTCAGTTTGCTAACACAGTTTTCAGGTAATCTGCATTGGGATACTGGGGAACGCAAAGAAGCTTGCGGAGACAAAGGAAATATCCTCAGATGAAACTAGAAACAAGCTTTGTTAGAAAAATCTAGGTGATGTGTGAATTCATCTCACAGAGTTACACTTATGTTTCATGCAGTAGTCTAATAACACTGTTTTTGAGGAAACCGAGAAGGCCTTCTTTGGATCGCATTGAGGCCTGAGCTCATAAAGGATATATCATCAGTTCAAAACGTGAAAGAAACTTTCTGAAAAACTCCTTTGTGATCTGTGAATTCATCTCACAGTGGTACAGCTGAGTGCTCAGGAAGCACTTTGGTAACACTTTTTTCGTGGAATCTGCAAAGTGCGATTTGGGAGCCCATAGGGGCCTATGGTGAAAAAGGAAATATCCTCAGATAATAACTAGAGAGAAGGTTACTGAGAGATTGCTTTCTGATGTGTGACTTCATCACATAGACTTCCAACCTTCCCTTCTTGGAACAGTTTGCTAACACTGTCATCTTGTGTTCTGCAAAGTGATATTTAGGAGGGCATGGAAGGCTATGGTGAAAAAGGAAATATCCTCAGATCAAAACTGGAAGGAAGCCTTCAGAGAAACTGCATTTAGATGTGTGAAAGCAATTGACAGAGTTACACGTTTCTCTTCAGTGTTCAGTTTGCTAACACAGTTTTCTGGAAATCTGCAATGGGATACTTGTGAACGCAATGAAGCTTGCGGTGACAAGGGTATATCCTCAGATGAAAACTAGAAAGAAACTTTCTTAGAAACCTCTTGGTGATGTGTGAATTCCTCTCACAGAGTTACACTTATGTATCATGCAGCAGTCCATTATCACTGTTTTTGAGGAACCTGAGAGGTCTTCTTTTGATCGCATTGAGGCCTATGCAGATAAAGGAAATATCATCAGTTCAAAACGTGAAAGAAGCTTTCTGAGAAACTTCTTTGTGATCTGTGAATTCCTCTCACAGTGGTACAGCTGAGTGCTCAGGAAGCAGTTTGGTAACACTCTTTTCGTGGAATCTGCAAAGTGCGATTTGGGAGCCCATAGGGGCCTATGGTGAAAAAGGAAATATCCTCAGGTAAGAACTGGAGAGAAGCTTACTGAGAGATTGCTTTCTTATGTGTGACTTCATGACACAGAGTTCCACCCTTCCGTTCTTGGAACATTTTGCTAACTCTGCTATCTTTTGTTTTGCAAAGTGATATTTGGGAGCTCATTGAGGGCTATGGTGAAAAAGGAAATATTCTCAGATCAAAACTGGAAAGAAGCCTTCTGTGAAACTGCATTTCGATGTGTGAATGCAACTCACAGAGTTACACGTTTCTCTTCAGTGTTCAGTTTCCTAACACAGTTTTCTGGAAATGTGTAATGGGATACTGGTGAACGCAATGAAGCTTGTGGTGACAAAGGGAATATCCTGAGATGAAAACTAGAAAGAAACTTCGTTAGAAACATCTTGGTGATGTGTGAATTCATCCCACAGAGTTACACTTATGTTTCATGCAGCAGTCCATTATCACTGTTTTTGTGGAACCGGAGAGGACTTCTTTTGATCGCATTGAGGCCTATGCTGATAAAAGAAATATCATTATTTGAAAACGTGCAAGAAGCTTTCTGAGAAACTTCTATGTGAACTGTGAATTCCTCTCACAGAGTTACAGCTTAGTTCTCAGGAAGCAGTTTGCTAACACTCTTTGCGTGGAATCTGCAATGTGAGATTTGGGACCCCAAAGGGGCCCATGATGAAAAAGGAAATATCCTCAGATAATAACTAGAGAGAAGCTTGCTGAGAGTTTGCTTTCTGATGTGTGACTTCATCACACAAAGTTCCACCTTTCCCTTCTTGGAACAGTTTGCTAACTCTGTTATCTTGTGTTCTGCAAAGTGACATTTGGGAGCCCATTGAGGGCTATGGTGAAAAAAGAAATGTTCTCAGATCAAAACTGAAAAGATGACTTCTGAGAAACTGCATTTCTATCTGTGAATGCAACTCACAGAGTTACACTTTTCTCTTCAGTGTTCAGTTTGCTAAAACAGTTCTCTGGAAACCTGCAATGGGATACTTGAGAACGCAATGAAGCTTGCGGTTGCAAAGAAAATATCCTCAGATGAAAACTAACATGAAGCGTTCATAGAAACTTCTTGCTGATATGTGAATTCATCTCACAGAGTTACACTTATGTTTCATGTGGCAGTCCATTTTCACAGTTTTTGAGGAACCTGAGAAGGACTTCTTTGGATTGCATTGAGGCCAATACTGAGAAAGGAAATATCATCGGTTCCAAAAGTGAAAGAAACTTTCGGAGAAACTTCTTTCTGGTCTGTGAATTCCTCTCACATAGTTACAGCTGAGTTCTCAGGAAGCAGTTTGCTAACACTCTTTTCGTGGAATCTGCAAAGAGAGATTTGGGAGCCCATAGGGGCCCATGGTGAAAAAGGAAATATGCTCAGATAATAACTGGAGAGAAGCTTACTCAGAGATTGCTTTCTGCAGTGTGACTTCATCACACAGAGTTCCACCCTTCCCTTTTTGGAACAGTTTACTAACTCTGTTATCTTGTGTTCTGCAAAGTGATATTTGGGAGCTCATTGAGTGCTACGGTGAAAAAGGAAATATCCTCTGATCAAAAATTGGAAAGAAACCTTCTAGGATACTGCATTTCGATGTGTGAATGCAACTCACAGAGTTACACGTTTCTCTTCAGTGTTCAGTTTGCTAACACAGTTTTCTGGAAATCTGCATTGGGATACTTTTGAACGCAATGAAGCTTGCGGTGACAAAGGAAATATCCTCAGATGAAAACTATAAAGAAGCTTTGTTAGAAACTTCTTGGTGATGTGTGAATTCATTCTCACTGAGTTACACGTATGTTTCTTGCAGCAGTCCAATATCACTGTTTTTGAGGAACCTGAGAGGACTACTTTGGATAGCAATGTGGCCTACGGTGATAAAGGAAATATCATCAGTTCAAAACGTAAAAAAGCTTTCTGGGAAACTTTTTTGTGATCTGTGAATTCCTCTCACAAAGTTACAGCTTAGTTCTCAGGAAGCAGTTTGCTAAGACACTTTTCGTGGAATCTGCAAAGTGAGATTTGGGAGCCCATAGTGGCCCTTGGTGAAAAAAGAAATATCCTCAGATAATAACTAGAGAGAAGCTTATTGAGAGTTTGCTTCCCGATGTATGACTTCATGACACAGAGATCCACCCTTCCCTTCTTGATACGGTTTGCTAACTCTGTTATCCTGTGTTCTGCAAAGTGATGTTTCGGAGCTCATTGAGGGCTATGGTGGAAAACGACATATCCTCACATCAAAACTGGAAAGAAGAACTCTGAGAAACTGCATTTTGATGTGTGAATGCAACTCCCTGTGTTACACGTTTCTCCTCAGTGTTCAGTTTGCTTACACAGTTTTATGGAATTCTGCAATGGGATTCTTGTGAACGCAATGAAGCTTGCGGTGACAAAGGACATATCCTCAGAAGAAAACTAGAAATAAGCTTTCTTAGAAACTTCTTGGTGATGTGTGAATTCATCTCACAGAGTTACACTTATGTTTCATGCAGCAGTCATTTATCACTGTTTTTGAGGAACCTGAGAAGGCATTGTTTGGATCGCATTGTGGCCTACGCTGATAAAGGAAATATCATCAATTCAAAATGTGACAGAAGCTTTCTGAAAAACTTCTTTGTGATCTGTGAATTCCATTCACAGATTTACAGCTTAGTTCTCAGGAAAAAGTTTGCTAACACTCTTTTTTTTTTTTATTATACTTTAAGTTCTAGGGTACATGTGCATAACGTGCAGGTTTGTTACATATGTATACTTATGCCATGTTGGTGTGCTGCACCCATCAACTCGTCAGCACCCATCAATTCATCATTTATATCTTGTATAACTCCCCAATGCAAGCCCTCCCTCCTCCCCCCTCCCCCCTCCCCATGATAGGCCCCAGTGCGTGATGTTCCCCTTCCCGAGTCCAAGTGATCTCATTGTTCAGTTCCCACCTATGAGTGAGAACATGCGGTGTTTGGTTTTCTGTTCTTGTGATAGTTTGCTAAGAATGATGGTTTCCAGCTGCATCCATGTCCCTACAAAGGACGCAAACTCATCATTTTTTATGGCTGCATAGTATTCCATGGTGTATATGTGCCACATTTTCTTAATCCAGTCTGTCACAGATGGACATCTCAGTTGATTCCACGTCTTTGCTATTGTGAATAGTGCCGCAATAAACATACGTGTACATGTGTCTTTGTAGTAGAATAATTTATAATCCTTTGGGTATATACCCAGTAGTGGGATGGCTGGGTCATATGGTACATCTAGTTCTAGATCCTTGAGGAATTGCCATACTGTTTTCCATAATGGTTGAACTAGTTTACAATCCCACCAACAGTGTAAAAGTGTTCCTATTTCTCCACATCCTCTCCAACACCTGTTGTTTCCTGACTTCTTAATGATTGCCGTTCTAACTGGTGTGAGATGGTATCTCATTGTGGTTTTGATTTCCATTTCTCTGATGGGGAGTGATGATGAGCATTTTTTCATGTGTCTGTTGGCTCCTTTCCATGTTTAGGGCTTCCTTCAGGGTCTCTTGTAAGGCAGGCCTGGTGGTGACAAAATCTCTAAGCATTTGCTTATCTGTAAAGGATTTTATTTCTCCTTCACTTATGAAACTTAGTTTGGCTGGATATGAAATTCTGGGTTGAAAATTCTTTTCTTGAAGAACGTTGAATATTGGCCCCCACTCTCTTCTGGCTTGTAGAGTTTCTGCCGAGAGATCTGCTGTTAGTCTGATGGGCTTCCCTTTGTGGGTTACCCGACCTTTCTCTCTGGCTGCCCTTAAGATTTTTTCCTTCATTTCAACTTTGGTGAATCTGGCAATGATGTGTCTTGGAGTTGCTCTTCTGGAGGAGTATCTTTGTGGCGTTCTCTGTATTTCCTGAATTTGAATGTTGTCCTGCCCTACCAGGTTGGGGAAGTTCTCCTGGATGATATCCTGAAGAGTGTTTTCCAACTTGGTTCCATTTTCCCCCTCACTTTCAGGCACCCCAATCAGACGTAGATTTGGTCTTTTTACGTAATCCCATACTTCTTGCAGGCTTTGCTCATTTCTTTTTCTTCTTTTTTCTTTTGGTTTCTCTTCTCGCTTCGTTTCATTCATTTGATCTTCAATCGCTGATACTCTTTCTTCCAGTTGATCGAGTCGGTTACTGAAGCTTGTGCATTTGTCACGTATTTCTCGTGTCATGGTTTTCATCTCTGTCATTTCGTTTATGATCTTCTCTGCATTAATTAGTCTAGCTGTCAATTCTTCCACTCTTTTTTCAAGATTTTTAGTTTCTTTGCGCTGGGTACGTAATTCCTCCTTTAGCTCTGAGAAGTTTGATGGACTGAAGCCTCCTTCTCTTCTCTCGTCCAAGTCATTCTCTGACCAGCTTTGATCCGTTGCTGGCGATGGGCTGCACTCCTTCGCAGGGGGAGATGCGCTCTTATTTTTTGAATTTCCAGCTTTTCTGCCCTGCTTCTTCCCCATCTTTGTGGTTTTATCTGTCTCTGGTCTTTGATGGTGGTGACGTACTGATGGGGTTTTGGTATAGGTGTCCTTCCTGTTTGATAGTTTTCCTTCTGACAGTCAGAAGGACTGTCTGTTGGTCTGTTGGAGATTGCTTGAGGTCCACTTCAGACCCTGTTTGCCTGGATATCAGCAGCAGAGGTTGCCGAAGATAGAATATTGCTGAACAGCGAGTGTAGCTGTCTGATTCTTCCTTTGGAAGTTTCCTCTCAGGGGTGTACTCCACCCTGTGAGGTGTGGGGTGTCAGACTGCCCCTAGTGGGGGATTTCTCCCAGCTAGCCTACTCAGGGGTCAGAGATACACCTGAGCAGGCAGTCTGTCCGTTCTCAGATCTCAACCTCCGCGTTGGGAGATCCACGGCTCTCCCCAAACCTGTCAGACAGAGTCGTTCGCGTCTGCACCAGCTCCCGCTACTTCCCCTGTTGGTCTTCAGCTGTGCGCTGTCCCCAGAGATGGAGACTTCAGAGACAGGCAGGCTTCCTTGAGCTGCTGTGAGCTCCACCCAGTTCGAGTTTCCCAGCGGCTTTGTTTACCTACTTAAGCCTCAGCAATGGCGGGCGCCCCTCCCCCAGCCTCGCTGCTGCCTTGCGGATAGATCGCGGCAGACTGCTGTGTTAGCAGTGAGGGAGGCTTCGTGGGCGTGGGACCCTCCCGGCCAGGATTGGGATATATTCTCCTGGTGTGCCTGTATGCTTACAGCGCAGTATTGGGGTGGGAGTTACCCGATTTTCCAGGTGTTGTGTGTCTCAGTTCCCCTGGCTAGGAAAACGGATCCCCTTCCCCCTTGCGCTTCCAGGTGAGGTGATGCCTCGCCCTGCTTCAGCTCTCGCTGGTCAGGCTGCAGCAGCTGACCAGCACCGATTGTCCGGCACTCCCTAGTGAGATGACCCCAGTACCTCAGTTGAAAATGCAGAAATCACCGGTCTTCTGTGTCGCTCGCTCTGGGAGTTGGAGACTGGAGCTGTTCCTATTCGGTCATCTTGCTCCGCCCCCGCTGACACTCTTTTGTTGGAATCCGCAGAGTGAGATTTGGGAGCCCATAGGGGCCCATAGTGAACAAGGAAATATCCTCATATAATAACTAGAGAGAAGCTCACTGACAGATTGCTTTCTGATGTGTGACTTCCTCACGCAAAGTTCCACCCTTCCGTTCTTGGAACAGTTTTCTAATTCTGTTATCTTGTGTTCTGCAAAGTGATATTTAGGAGCTCATTGAAGGCTATGGTGAAAAAGGAAATATCCTCCAAACAAAAGTGGAAGGAAGCCTTCTGAAAAACTGCATTTCTATGTGTGAATTCAACTCCCAGGGTTACACGTTTCTCTTCAGTGTTCAGTTTGCTAAAACAGTTTTCTGGAAATCTGCAAAATGGGATACTTCTGAATGCAATGAAGCTTGTGGTGACAAAGGAAATATCCTCAGAAGAAAAGTACAAAGAAGCTTACGAAGAAACTTCTTGGTGATGTATGAATTCATCTCACAGATTTACACTGATGTTTCATGCAGCGGTCCATTATCACTGGTTTTGAGAAACCTGAGAAGGACTTCTTTGGATCGCATTGAGGCCTACGCTGATAAAGGAAATATCATCAGTTCAAAACGTGAAAGAAGCTTTCTGAGAAACTTCTTTGTGATCTGTGAATTCCTCTCACAGAGTAACAGCAGACTTCTCAGGATATAGATTGCTAACACACTTTTCGTGGAATCTGCTAAGTGAGATTTGGGAGGCAATTGGAGCCCATGGTGAAAAAGGAAATATCCTCAGATAATAACTGGAGTGAAGGTTACAGAGAGATTGCTTTCTGAAATGTGACTTCATCACACAGAGTTCCACCCTTCCGTTCTTGGTACAGTTTGCTAATCCTGTTATCTTGTGTTCTGCAAAGTGATATTTAGGAGGGCATTGAAGGCTATGGTGAAAAAGGAATTATCCTCAGATCAAAACTCTAAAGAAGCATTCTGAGAAACTGCATTTCGATGTGTGAATGCAACTCACAGAGTTACACGTTTCTCTTCAGTGTTCAATTTGTTAACACAGTTTTTTGGAATTCTCGAACGGGATACTTCTTAACGCAATGAAGCTCGCGGTGACAAAGGAAATGTCCTCAGATTAAAACTAGAAAGAAGCTTTCGTAGAAACTTCTTGGTGATGTTTGAATTCATCTCACTGAGTTACAGTTATGTTTCATGCTGCTGTCCATTATCACTGTTTTGAGGAACCTGAGAAGGACTTCTTTGGATCGCATTTAGGCCTACGCCTATAAAGGCAATATCATCAGGTCAAAACGTGAAAGAGGCTTTCGGAGAAACTACTTTGTGGTCTGTGAATTCCATTCACAGAGTTATAGCTGAGTTCTCGGTAAGAGTTTGCTAACACTCTTTTCCTGGAATCTGCAAAGTGAGATTTGGGAGCCCATAGGGGCCCATGGTGAAAAAGGACATATCCTCAGTTAATAACTAGAGAGAAGCTTACTGAGAGATTGCTTTCTGATGTGTGACTTCATCACACAGAGTTCTACCCTTCTCTTCTTGGAACAGTTTGTTAACTCTGTTACCTTGTGTTCTGCAAAGTGATATTTGTGAGCTCATTGAGGGCTATGGTGAAAAAGGAAATGTCCTCAGAACAAAACTGCAAAGAAGACTTCTGAGAAACTGCATTTCAATGTGTGAATGCAACTCACAGAGTTACGCGATTCTCTTCAGTGTTCAGTTTGTTAACACAGTTTTCTGGAAATCTGTAATGGGATTCTTGTGAACGCAATGAAGGTTTCGGTGACAAAGGAAATATCCTCAGATGAAAACTAGAAGGAAGCTTTGTTAGAAACTTCTTGGTGATGTGTGAATTCATGTCACAGAGTTACACTTATGTCTCTTGCGGCAGTCCATTATCACTGTTTTTGAGAAACGTGAGAAGGACTTCTTTGGATCGCATTGAGGCCTACGCTGATAAAGGAAATATCATCAGTTCAAAACCTGAAAGAAGCTTTTGGGAAACTTCTTTGTGAACTGTGAATTCCATTCACAGAGTTACAGCTTAGTTCTCAGGAAGCAGTTTGCTAACACTCTTTTCGGGGAATCTGCAAAGTGAGATTTGGGAGCCCATAGGGTTCCATGGTGAGAAAGGAAATATCCTCAGATAATAACTAGAAAGAAGCTTACTGAGAGATTACTTTCCGATGTGTGACGTCATCACACAGAGTTCCAACCTTCCCTTCTTGGAACAGTTTGCTAACTCTGTTATCTTGTGTTCTGCATAGTGATATTTGGGCGCTCATTCAGGGCTATGGTGAAAAAGGAAATGTCCTCATATCAAACTGTAAAGAAGCCTTCTTAGAAACTGCATTTCGATGTGTGAATGCAACTCACAGTGTTACATGTTTCTCTTCAGTGTTCAGTTTGCTAACACAGTTTTCTGGAAGTCTTCATTGGGATACTTGTGAACGCAATGAAGCTTGCGGTAACAAAGGAAAAATCCCCAGATGAAAAATAGAAAGAAGCTTTGTTAGAAACTTCTTGGTGATGTGTGAATTCGTTTCACAGAGTTACACTTATGTTTCATGCAGAGGTCCATTATCACTGCTTTTGAGGCACCTGAGAGGACTTCTTTGGATCGGATTGAGGCCTACGCTGAAAAAGGAAATATCCTCAGTTCAAAACGTGAAAGAAGCTTTCAGAGAAACTTCTTTATGATCTGTGAATTCCATTCACAGAGTTACAGCTGAGTTCTCAGGAAGCAGTTTGCTAACACTATTTTCGTGGTCTGCAAAGTGAGATTTGGGAGCCCATATGGCCTATGGTGAAAAAGGAAATATTCTCAGATAATGACAAGAAAGAAGCTTACTGAGAGATTGCTTTGTCGTACGTGACTTCATGACACAGAGTTCCACCCTTCCCTTCTTGGAACAGTTTGTTAACTCTGTTATCTTGTGTCCTGCAAAGTGATATTTAGGAAAGCATTGAAGGCTATGGTGGAAAAGGAAATATCCTCAGATCAAAACTGGAAAGAAGCCTTCTGAGAAACTGCATTTCGATGTGTGAATGCAACTCCCACAGATACATATTTCTCTTCAGTGTTCAGTTTGCTAACACAGTGTTTTGGGAATCTGCAATGGGATACCTCTGAACGCAATGAAGCTTGCGGTGACAAAGGAAATATCCTCAGAAGAAAGCCAGAAAGAAGCTTTGTTTTAAACTTCTTCGTGATGTGTGAATTCATCTCACAGAATTACAATTATATTACATTCAGCAGTCCATTATCACTGTTTTTGAGGAACCTGAGAGTACTTCTTTGGATCGCATTGAGGCCTACGCTGATAAAGGAAATATCATCAGCTCAAAACGTGGAAGAAGCTTTCTGAGATACTTCTTTCTGATCTGTGAAATCCTCCCGCAGACTTACTGCTGAGTTCTCAGGAAGCAGTTTGCTAACACTCTTTTCGTAGAAATGCCAAGTGAGATTTGGAAGCCCAAAGGGGCCCCTGGTGAAAAAGGAAATATCCTCAGATAATAACTGGAGAGAAGCTTACTGAGAGATTGCTTTCTGGTGTGTGATTTCATCACACAGAATTCCACCCATCCCATCTTGGAACAGTTTCCTAACTCTGTTATTTTGTGTTCTACAAAGTGATATGTAGGAGCGCTTTGAAGGCTATGGTGAAAATGGAAATATCCTCCGTTCAAAACTGGAAAGAAGCGTTCTGAGAAAGTACATTTTGATGTGTGAATTCAACTCCCAGAGTTACAAGTTTCTCTTCAGTGTTCAGTTTGCTAACACAGTTTTCTGTAAATCTGCAATGGGATACTTCTGAACGCCATGAAGCTTGCGGTGACAAAGGAAATATCCTCAGATGAAAACAGGAAAGAAGCTTTCCTGGAAACTTCTTGGTGAAGTGTGAATTCATCTCACAGAGTTACTGTAATGTTTCATGCAGCAGTCTATTATCACTGTTTTTGAGGAAACTGAGAAGGACTTCTTTGGATCTCATTGAGGTCTACACTGATAAAGGAAATATCATCAGGTCAAAGGGTGAACGAAGCTTTCAGAGAAACTTCTTTGTGATCTGTGAATTCCATTCACAGAGTTACAGCTTAGTTCTCAGGAAGCAGTTTGCTATCACTCTTTTCGTGGAATCTGCAAAGTGAGATTTGGAAGCCCATAGGGGCCCATGGTGAAAAATGAAATATCCTCAGATAATAACTGGAGAGAAGCTTACTGAGGGATTGTTTTCTAAAGTGCGAATTCATCACACAGAGTTCCACCCTTCCCTTCTTGCAACAGTTTGCTAACTCTCTTATCTTGTGTTCTGCAAAGTGACATTTGGGAGCTCTTTGAGGTGTATGGTGAAAAAGGAAATGTCCTGAGATCAAAACTGGAAAGAAGCCTTCTGAGAAACTGCGTTTCGATGTGTGAATGCAACTCACAGAGATACACGTTTCTCTTCAGTTTTCAGTTTGCTAACACAGTTTTCTGGAAATCTGCAATGGGATACTTGTGAACGCAATGGAGCTTGTGGTGACAATGGAAATATCCTCAGATGAAAACTAGAAAGAAGCTTTGTTAGAAACTTTTTGGTCATGTGTGAATTCATCTCACAGAGTTGCAATTATCTTTCATGCAGCAGTCCAATATCACTGTTTTTGAGGAACCACAGAGGACTTCTTTGGATCGCCTTGTGGTCTACGCTGACAAAGGAAATATCAACAGTTCAAAACGTGATAAAAGCTTTCTGGGAAACTTCTTTGTGGTCTGTGAATCCCTCTCACAGAGTTACAGCTTAGTTCTCCGGAAGCAGTTTGCTAACACCATTTTCGTGGAATCTGCAAAGTGAGATTTGGGAGCCCACAGGGGTCCAAGGTGAAAAAGGAAATATAATCAGGTAATAATTAGAGAGAAGCTTACTGAGAGACTCCTTTCTGATGGAAGACATCATCACACTGAATTCCACCCTTCCCTTCCTGGAAGAGTTGGCTAACTCTGTTATTTTGTGTTCTGCAAAGAGATATTTAGGAACGCTTTGAAGGCTATGGTGAAAAAGGAAATTTCCTCAGATCAAACCTGAAAGAGGCCTTCTGAGAAACTGCGTTTCGATGTGTGAATGCAACTCACCGAGTTACACGTTTCTCTTCAGTGTTTAGTTTGCTAACACAGTTTTCTGGAAATAAGCAATGGGATACTTCTGGACGCAATGAAGCTTACGGTGACAAAGGAAATATTCTCAGATGAAAACTAGAAAGAAGCTTTGTTAGAAACTTCTTGGTGATGTATGAATTCATCTCACAGAGTGACACTTATGTTTTATGCAGCAGTCCATTATCTCTGTTTTTGAGGAACCTGAGATGGACTTCTTTGGATCGCATTGAGACCTACGCTGATAAAGGAAATATCATCTGTTGAAAACGTGAGAGAAACTGTCTAAGAAACTTCTTTGTGCTCTTTGAATTCCATTCACGGTGTTACAGCTTGGTTCTCAGCAAGCATTTGGCTAACACTCTATTCGTGGGAACTGCAATGTGAGATTTTGGAGCCCACAGAGGCCCATGGTGAAAAAGGAAATATCCTCAGATAATAACTAGAGAGAAGCTTACTGAGAGATTGCTTTCTGATGTGTGACTTCATCACACTGATTTCCACACATCCCTTCTTGGAACAGTTTGCTAACTCTTTTATCTTTTGTTCTGCAAAGTGATTCTTGGCAGCTCTTTGAAGGCTATGGTGAAAAAGGACATATCCTCAGGTCAAAACTGGAAAGAAGCCTTCTGAAAAACTGCATTTCGATGTGTGAATTCAACTCCCAGAGTTACACCTTTCTCTTCAGTGTTCAGTTTGCTAACACAGTTTTCTGGAAATCTGCAAAGGGATACTTCTGAACGCAATGGAGCTTGCGGTGACAAAGGAAATGTCCTGAGATGAAAACTAGAAAGAAGCTTTCTTAGAAACTTCTTGGTGATGTGTGAATTCATCTCACAGAGTTACACTTATGTTTCATGCAGCAGTCCATTATCACTGTTTTTGAGGTACCTGAGAAGGACTTCTTTGGATCACGTTGAATCCTACGCTGATAAAGGAATTATCATCAGTTCAAAACATAAAAGAAGCTTTCTGAGAAACTTCTTTGAGATCTGAGAATTAATCTCACAAAGTTACGGTTGAGTTCTCAGGAAGCAGTTTGCTAACACTCTTTTCGTGGAATCTGCAAAGTGAGATTTGGGAGCCCATAGGGGCCCATGGTGAAAAAGGAAATATCCTCAGATAATAACTGGAGAGAAGCTTACTGAGAGATTTCTTTCTCGTGTGTGACTTCATCACACAGAGTTCCACCCTTCCCTTCTGGGAACAGTTTGCTAACTCTGGTATCTTGTGTTCTGCAAGGTGACATTTAGGAGCGCATTGAAGTCTATGGTGAAAAAGGAAATATGCTCACATCAAACCGGAAAGAAGCCTTCTGTGAAACTGCATTCCGATATGTGATTGAAACTCACAGAGTTACACGTTTCTCTTCAGTGTTCTGTTTGCTGACACACGTTTCTGGAAATCTGCATTTGGATACTTGTGAATGCAAAGAAGGTTGCAGGTGACAAAGGAAATATCCTCAGATGAAAACAAGAAGGAAGCTTTGTTTTAATCTTCTTGGTGATGTGTGAATTCATCTCACAGAGTTACACTCATGTTTCATGCAGCAGTCCATTATCACTGCTTTTGAGAAATCTGAGAAAGACTTCTTTGAATCGCACTGAGGCCTACGCTGATAAAAGAAATATCATCAGTTCAAAACGTGAAAGAGGCGTTCTGAGAAACTTCTCTGTGACCTGTGAATTCCATTCACAGAGTTACAGCTTAGTTTTCAGGAAGCAGTTTGCTAACACTCTTTTCGTGGAATCTGCAAAGTGAGATTTGGGAGCCCATAGGGGCCCATGGTGAAAAAAGGAGTATTCTCAGATAATAACCAGAGAGAATCTTAATGAGAGATTGCTTTCTGATGTGTGTCTTTACCACACAGAGTTCCACCCTTCCCTTCTTGGTATTGTTTCCAAACTCTGTTATTCTGTGTTCTGCAAAGTGATATTTAGCAATGCATTGAAGGCTATGGTGAAAAAGGAAATATCCTGAGATCAAAACTGGAAAGAAGCCTTGGGAAAAACTGCGTTTCGATGTGTGATTGCAACTCACAGAGATAAACGTTTCTCTTCCGTGTTCCGTTTGCAAACACAGTTTTCTGGAACTCTGCAATGGGATGCTTCTGAACGCAATGAAGCTTGCGGTGACAGAAAAAATATCCTCGATGAAAAGTAGAAAGAAGCTTTCGTAGAAACTTCTTGGGGATGTGTGAATTCATCTCACAGAGTTACACTTATGTTTCATGCAGCAGTGCATTATTATTGTTTTTGAGGAAACTGAGAAGGACTTCTTTGGATCGCATTGAGGCCTACGCTGATAAAGGAAATATCTTCGGTTCCGAACGTGAATGAAGCTTTCTGAGAAACTTTTTTGTGATCTGTGAATTCCTCTCACAGAGTTCCAGCTGAGTTCTCAGGAAGCAGTTTGCTAACACTCTTTTCGTGGAATCTGCATAGTGAGAATTGGGATCCCACAGGGGCCCATGGTGAAAAGGGAAATATCCTCAGATAATAACTGCAGAGAAGCTTACTGAGAGATTGCTTTCTGAAGTGTGACTTCATAACACAGAGTTCCACCCTTCCCTTCTTGGAAGAGTTTGCTAACTCTGTTATCTTGTGTTCTGCAAAGTGATATGTAGGAGCGCATTGAAGGATATGGTGAAAAAGGAAATATCCTCACATCAAAACTGGAAAGAAGCCTTCTGTGAAACTGCATTTCCATGTGTGAATTCAACTCCCAGAGTTACACGTTTCTCTTCAGTGTTCAGTTGGCAAACACCGTTTTCTGGAAATCTGCACTGGGATACTTCTCAACCCAAAGAAGATTGCGGTGACAAAGGAAATATCCTCAGATGAAAACTAGAAAGAAGCTTTGTTAGAAACTTCTTGGTGATGTTTGAATTCATCTCACAGAGTTACACTTATGATTCATGTAGCAGTCCATTATCACTGTTTTTGAGGAACCTGAGAAGGACTTCTTTGGATCGCATTGAGGCCTACGCTGATAAAGGAAATATCATCAGTTTAAAACGTAAAAGAAGCTTTCTGAGAAACTTCTTTGTGATCTCTGAATTCCTCTCACAGAGTTACCCCTGAGTTCTCAGGAAGCTGCTTGCTAACAGTCTTTTCGTGGAATCTGCAAAGTGAGATTTGGGAGACCATAGGGACCCATGGTGAAAAAGTAAATATCCTCAGATAATAACTGGAGAATAGCTTACTGAGAGATTGCTCTCTGATGTGTGACTTCATCACGAAGAGTTCCAAACTTCCGTTCTTAGAACAGTTTGCTAACTCTGTTATCTTGTGTTCTGCAAAGTGATATTTGGGAGCTCATTGAAGGCTATGGTGAAAAAGGAAATATCCTCAGATCAAAACTGGAAAGCAGCCTTCTGAGAAACTGATTTCGATGTGTGAATGCAACTCACAGTGTTACACGTCTCTCTTCAGTGTTCAGT
>NC_044562.1:8756858-8765907 GCF_007565055.1 Rhinopithecus roxellana | reverse complement strand
ATGAACACTGAAGAGAAACGTGTAACTCTGTGAGTTGCATTCACACATCGAAATGCAGTTTCTCAGAAGGCTTCCTTCCAGTTTTGACCTGAGGATATTTCCTTTTTCACCATAGCCTTCAATGCACTCCTAAATATCACTTTGCAGAACACAAGATAACAGAGTTAGGAAACTGTACCAAGAAGGGAAGGGTGGAACTCTCTGTGATGAAGTCACACATCAGAAAGCTATCTCTCAGTAAGCCTCTCTCTAGTTATTATCAGTGGATATTTCCTTTTTCACCATGGACCCCTATGGGCTTCCAAATCTCTCCTTGCAGATTCCACGAAAAGAGTGTTAGAAAACTGCTTCCTGAGAACTCAGCTGTAACTCTGTGAGAGTATTTCACAGATCACAGAGAAGATTCTCAGAAAGCTTCTTTCACGTTTGGAACCGATGATATTTTCTTTATCAGCGTAGGTATCAATGCGATCCAAAGAAGTCCTTCTCAGGTTCCTCAAAAACAGTGATAATGGACAGCTGCATGAAACATAAGTGAAACTCTGTGAGATGAATTCACACATCACCAAGAACTTTCTACGAAAGCTTCTTTCTAGTATTTTCTGAGATATTCCTTTGTCACCGCAAGCTTCATTGCGTTCAGAAGTATCCCATTGCAGATTTCCAGAAAAGTGTGTGACCAAACTAAACACAGAAGAGAAACGTGTATCTCTGTGAGTTGCATTCACACATCGAAACGGCGTTTCTCAGAAGGCTTCGTTCCAGTTTTGATCTGAGGATATTTCCTTTCTCACCATAGCCCCAAATGAGCTCCGAAATATCACTTTGCAGAACACAAGATAACAGAGATAGCAAACGCTTCCAAGAAGGGACGGTTGGAACTCTGTGTGATGAAGTCACACACCAGAAAGCAATCTCTCAGTAAGCTTCTCTCCAGTTATTATATGAGGATACTTCCTTTTTCACCATGGGCCCCCATGGGCTCTGAAATCTCTCTTTGCAGATTCCACGAAAAGAGTGTTAGCAAACTGCTTCCTGAGATCTAAGCTGTAACTCTGTGAGAGGGATTTAGAGATCACAAAGAAGTTTCTCAGAAAGCTTCTTTCCCCTTTTGAACTGATGATATTTCCTTGATCAGTGTAGGCCTCAATGAGATCCAAAGATTCTTTCTCAGTTTCCTCAAAAACAGTGATAATAGACTGCTGCATGAATCATTAGTGTAACTCTGTGATATAAATTCACATATCACCAAGAAGTTTCCAGGAAACCTTCGTTCCTGTTTCCATCTGAAGATATTTTCTTTGACACCCACAAGCTTCATTGCGTTCAGAAGTATCCATTGCAGATTTCAGAACACTGTGTTAGCAACTGAACACTGAAAAGATACGTGTAAATCTGTGAGTTACATTCACACATCGAAGTGCAGTTTCCCAGAAGAGTTTCTTTCCAGTTTTGATCTGAGGAAATTTCCTTTTTCACCATAGCCCACAATGAGCTCCCAAATATCACTTTGCAGAACACAGATAACAGAGTTAGTAAAACTCTTCCAAGAAGGGAAGGGTGGAACTCTGTGTGATGAAGTCGCACTTCAGAAAGCAAACTCTCATTAAGCTTCTCTCCCGTTATTATCTGCGGATATTTCCTTTCAACATGGGCCCCTATGGTCTGCCAAATCTCTCTTTGCACATTCCACGAAAAGAGTGATGACAAACTGCTTCCTGAGAACTCAGCTGTAACTCTGTGAGAGGAATTCACAGATCACAAAGAAGTTTCCCAGAAAGCTTTTTTCACTTTTTGAACTGATGATATTTCCTTTGTCAGCGTAGACCACAATGCGATCCAAAGAAGTCCTCTCAGGTTCCTCAAAAACAGTGATAATGGACTGCTGCATGAAACAGAAGTGTAACTCTGTGAGATGAATTCACACATCACCAAGAAGTTTCTAAGAAAGCTTCTTTCTTGTTTTCATCTGAGGATATTTCCTTTGACTCCGCAAGCTTCATTGCGTTCAGAAGTATCCCACTGCAGGTTTCCAGAAAACTGTGTTACCAAGCGAACACTGAAGAGAAACGTGTAACTCTGTGAGTTACATTCACACATGGAAATGCAGTTTCAGAGAAAGCTTCGTTCCAGTTTTGATCTGAGGACATTTCCTTTTACCCCTTAGCCCTCAATGAGCTCCCAAATATCACTTTGTAGAACACAATATAACAGAGTTAGCAAACTGTTCCAAGAAGGGAAGGGTGGAACTCTATGTGATGAAGTTACACATCAGAAAGCAATCTCTCAGCAAGCTTCTCTCTAGTTATTATCTGAAGATATTTCCTTTTTCACCATGGGCCACAATGGGCTCTGAAATATCACTTTGCAGATTCCGCGAAAAGAGGGTTAGGAAACTGCTTCCTGAGAACTCAGCTGTAACTCTGTGAGAGGAATGCACATATCACAAGAAGTTTCTCAGAAAGCATCTTTCACGTTATGAACTGATGATATTTCCTTTATCAGCGTAGCCTCAATGCGATCCAAAGTAGTCCTTCTCAGGTTCCTAAAAAACAGTGATAATGGACTGCTGCATGAAATGTAAGTGTAAGTCTGTGAGATGAATTCACACATCACCTAGAAGTTTCTACGAAAGCTTCTTTCTAGTTTTCATCTGAGGATATTTCCTTTGTCACGGAAAGCTTTATTGCGTTCAGAAGTATCCCATTGCAGATTTGAAGAAACCTGTGTTAGCAAACTGAACACTGAAGAGAAACGAGTAACTCTGTGAGTTGCATTCACACATCGAAATGAAGTTTCTCAGAAGGCTTCTTCCCAGTTTTGATCTGAGGATATTTCCTTTTTCACCATACCCCTCAATGAGCTCCCAAATATCACTTTGCGGAACACAGGATAACAGAGTTAGCAAACTGTTCCAAGAAGACAAGGGTTTAACCAGTGTGATGAAGTCACACATTCGAAAGCAATCTCTCAGTAAGGTTCTCTCTAGCTATTATCTGAGGATATATAATTTTTCAGCATGGGCCCCTATGGGCTCCCAAATCTCACTTTGCAGATTCCACGAAAAGAGTGTTAGCAAACTGCTTCCTGAGAACTAAGCTGTAACTCTGTTAGAGGAATTCACAGATCACAAAGAAGTTTCTCAGAAAGATTCTTTCACGTTTTGAACTGATGATATTTACTTTCTCAGCGTAGGACTCCATGCGGTCCAAACAAGTCCTTCTCAGGTTCCTCAAAAACAGTGATAATGGGCTGCTGCAGGACACATAAGTGTAACTCCGTGAGATGAATTCACACATCTCCAAGAAATTTCTAACAAAGCTTCTTTCTCATTTTCATCTGAGGATATTTCCTTTGTCACCGCAAGCTTCATTGCGTTCACAAGAATACCCTTGCAGATTTCCAGAAAACTGTTTTATCAATCTGAACACTGAAGAGAAACGTGTAACTCTGTGAGTTGCATTCACACATCGAAATGAAGTTTCTCAGAAGGCTTCTTTCCAGTTTTCATCTGAGGATATTTCCTTTTTCACCATAGCCTTTAATGCGTTCCTAAATATCACTTTGCAGAACACAAGATAACAGAGTTAGCAAACTGTCCCAAGAAGGGAAGGCTGGAACTCTGTGTGAAGAAGTCACACATCAGAAAGCAATTTCTCACTAAGCTCCTCTCTAGTTATTATCTGAGGATATTTCCTTTTCACCATGGGCCCCTATG
Organism: Rhinopithecus roxellana; assembly: GCF_007565055.1. Lineage (NCBI taxonomy): Eukaryota > Metazoa > Chordata > Mammalia > Primates > Cercopithecidae > Rhinopithecus > Rhinopithecus roxellana. The sequence goes on along the minus strand of NC_044562.1, from coordinate 8,762,189 downwards.
GCCTCCCAAATCTCACTTTGCAGGTCCCACGAAAAGAGTATTAGCAAACTGCTTCCTGAGAACTAAGCTGTAACTCTGTGAGAGAAATTCACAGATAAAAAGAAGTTTCCCAGAAACCTTTTTCACGTTTAGAACTGATGATATTTCCTTTATCAGCGTAGGCCTCAATGCGATCCAAACAGTCATTCTCAGGTTCCTCAAAAACAGTGATAATGGACTGCTGCATGAAACATAAGTGTAACTCTGTGAGATGAATTCACACATCACCAAGAAGTTTCTAACAAAGCTTCTTTCTCGTTTTCATCTGAGGATATTTCCTTTGTCTACGCAAGCTTCATTGCATTCACAAGTATCCCATTGCAGATTTCCAGAAAACTGTGTTAGGAAACTGAACACTGAACAGAAACGTGTAACTCTGGGAGTTGAATTCACACATCGAAATGCAGTTTCTCAGAAGGCTTCTTTCCAGTTTTGATCTGAGGATATTTCCTTTTTCAGCATAGCCTGCAATGCGCTCCTAAATATCACTTTGCAGAACACAAGATGACAGAGGTAGCAAACTGTTCCAAGACGGGAAGGGTGGAAATCTGTTGATGAAGTCCACATCAGAAAGCAATCTCTCAGTAAGCTTCTCTCTAGTTGTTATCTGAGGATATTTCCTTTTTCGCCATGGGCCCCTATGGGCTCCCAAATCTCACTTTGCAGATTCCACGAACAGAGTGTTAGCCAACTACTTCCTGAGAACTAAACTGTAACTCTGTGAGAGGAATTCGCAGATCACAAAGAAGTATCTCAGAAAGCTTCTTTCACGTTTGGAACCGATGATATTTCCTTTATCAGCGTAGGCCTTAATGCGATCCAAAAAGTCCTTCTCAGGTTCCTGAAAAACAGTGATAATGGACTGCTGCAGGAAACATAAGTGTACTCTGTGAGATGAATTCACACATCACCAAGAATTTTCTACAACGCTTCTTTCTAGTTTTCATCTGAGGATATCCCTTGTCACCAGAAGCTTCATTGCGTTCAGAAGAATCTCATTGCAGATTTCCAGAAAACTGTGTTAGCAAACTGAACACTGAAGAGAAACGTGTAACTCCGTGAGTTGCATTCACACACCGAAATGCAGTTTCTCAGAAGGCTTCTTTCCAGTTTTTATCTGAGGATATTTTCCTTTTCACAATAGCCCTCAATGAGCTCCCAAATATCACTTGCAGAACACAAGATAACAGAGTTAGCAAACTGTTCCAAGAAGGGAAGGGTGGAACCCTGTTTGATGAAGTCACACATCGAAAGCAATCTCTCAGTAAGCTTCTCTCTAGTTATTATTATCTGAGGATATTTCCTTTTTCACCATGGGCCCCTATGGGCTCCTAAATCTCCCTTTGCAGATTCCACGAAAAGAGTGTTAGCAAACTGCTACCAAAGAACTCAGCTGGAACTCTGTGAGAGGAATTCACAGGTAACAAAGAAGTTTCTCAGAAAGCTTCTTTCACGTTTTGAAGAGATATTTCCTTTATACCCGTTGGCCTCCATGCGATCCAAAAAATTCCTTCTCAGGTTCCTCAAAAACATTGATAATGGACTACTGCATGAAACATAAGTGTTACTCTGTGAGATGAATTCATGCATCATCAAGAAGTTTCTAACAAAGCTTCTTTCTAGTTTTCATCTGAGGATATTTCCATTGTCACCGCAAGCTTCATTGCGTTCACAAGTATCCTAAAGCAGATATCCAGAAAACTGTGTTAGCAAACTGAACACTGAAGAGAAACGTGTAACTCTATGAGGTGCATTCACACATCAAAATGCAGTTTCTCAGAAGGCTTCTTTCCAGTTTTCATCTGAGGATATTTCCATTTTCACGATCGCATTCAATGCGTTTCTAACTATCATTTTGCAGAACACAAGATAACAGAGTTAGCAAACTGTTCCAAGAAGGGAAGGGTGGAAATCTGTGTGATGAAGTCACACATCAGAAAGCAATCTCTCAGTAAGCTTCTCTCCAGTAATTATCTGAGGATATTTCCTTTTTCACCATTGGGCCCCTATGGGCTCTGAAATCTCACTTTGCAGATTCCACGAGAAGAGTGTTAGCAAACTGCCTCCTGAGAACTCAGCTGTAACTCTGTAAATGTAATTCACAGATAACAAATATGTTTCTCAGAAAGCTTCTTTCAGGTTTTGAACCGATGATATTTCCTTTATCAGCGTAGGCTTCAATGCGATCCAAATAAGTCCTTCTCAGTTTCCTCAAAAACAGTGATAATGGACTGCTGCATGAAACATAAGTGTAAATCTGTGAGATGAATTCACACGTCACCAAGAAGTTTCTAACAAAGCTTCTTTCTAGGTTTCATCAGAGGATATTTCCTTTGTCACCGAAAGCTTCATTGCGTTCACAATAATCCCATTGCAGATTTCCAGAAAACAGTGTTAACATTCTGAACACTGAAGAGAAACGCGTAACTCTGTGAGTTGCATTCACACATCGAAATGCAGTTTCTCAGAAGTCTTCTTTCCCGTTTTGTTCTGAGGACATTTCCTTTTTCACCAACACCCTCTATGAGCTCACAAATATCACTTTGCAAAACACAAGATAACAGAGTTAGCAAACTGTTCCCAGAAGGGAAGGGTAGAACTCTGTGTGATGATATCACACGTCAAAAAGCAATCTCTCAGTAAGCTTCTCTCTAGTTATTCTCTGAGGATATTTCCTTTTTCACCATGGTCCCCTTTGTTCTCCGAAATCTCACTTTGCAGATTCCACGAAAAGAGTGTCAGCAAACTGCTTCCTGAGAACTCACCTGTAACTCTGTGAGGGGAATTCACAGATCACAAAGAAGTTTCTCAGAAAGCTTTTCTCACGTTTGGAACTGATGATATTTCCTTTTTCAGAGTAGGCATCAACGCGATCCAAAGAAGTCCTTCTCAGGTTCCTCAAAAACAGTGATAATGGAATGCTGCATGAAACAAGTGTAACTCTGTGAGATGAATTCACACATCACCAAGAAGTTTCTACGAAAGCTTCTTTCTAGTTTTCATCTGAGGGTGTTTCCTTTGTCATCGCAAGCTTCACTGCATTCAAAAGAATCCCATTGCAGACTTCCAGAGACAACTGTGCTTTGGCACACTAACACTGAAGAAAACGTTGTTAACTCTGCTGAGTTTGCTTTTCAACACATCGAATATGCAGTTTCTCAGAAGGCTTCGTTCCAGTTTTGACTTAGGAGAATTTCCTATTTCACGATAGCCTTCAATGGCTCCCAATATCACTTTGCAGAACAACAAGATAACAGAGGATGCAAAAAACTGTCCAAGAAGGAAGGGTTGAACTCTGTGTAATGAAGTCACTCTTCAGAAAACAATCTCTCAGTAAGCTTCTCTCTAGTTATTATCTGAGGATATTTCCTTTTTCACCATGGACCCCTATGGGCTCCCAAATCTCATTTTGCAGATTCCACGAAAGGAGTGTTAGCAAACTGCTTCCTGAGAACTAAGCTGTAACTCTGTGAATGGAATTCACAGATCACAAAGAAGTTTCTCAGAAAGCTTCTTTTAGGTTTTGAACTGATGATATTTCCGCTATCAGCATAGACCTCAATGCAATCCAAAGAAGTTCTCTCAGTTTACTCAAAAACAGTGATAATGGATTGCTGCGTGAAACATAACTGTAACTCTGTGACATGATTTCACACGTCACCAAGAAGTTTCTAACAAAGCTTCTTTCTAGTTTTCATCTGAGGGTATTTCCTTTGTCACCGCAAGCTTCATTGCGTTCACAAGTATCCGAATGCAGATTTCCAGAAAACTGTGTTTTCAAACTGAACACTGAAGAGAAACGTGTAACTCTGTGAGTTGCATTCACACATCAAAATGCAGTTTCTCAGAAGGCTTCTTGTCACAGTTTGATCTGAGGACATTTCCTTTTTCACCAGAGCCCTCAATGAGCTCCCAAATATCACTTTGCAGAACACAAGATAACAGAGTTAGCAAACTGTTCCAAGAAGGGAAGTGTGGAACTCTGTGAGATGAAGTCACAAATCAGAAGGCAATCTCCCAGTAGGTTTCTCTCCAGTTATTATCTGAGAATATTTCCTTTTTCACTGAGGGCCCCTATGAGCTCCCAAATCTCAATTTGCAGATTCCATGAAAAGAGTCTTATCAAACAGCTTCCTGAGAACTCAGCTGTAACTCCGTGTGAGGAATTCAAAGATCACAAAGAAGTTTCTCAGAAAGCATTTTTCACGCTTTGAACTGGTGATATTTCCTGTATTAGTGTAGGCCTCAATGTGGTCCAAGGAAGTCCTTCTCAGGTTCCTCATAAACAGTCATAATAGAATGCCTCATGAAACGCTAAACAAAGCTCTTCTAGGTGCAATCAGAGGATGTTCCTTGGTCACAGAAAGCTTCATTGCGTTCACAATAATCCCATTGCAGATTTCCAGAAAACAGTGTTAACATTCTGAACACTGAAGAGAAACGCGTAACTCTGTGAGTTGCATTCACACACTCGAAATGCAGTTTCTCAGAAGTCTTCCTTTCCCGTTTTGTTCTGAGGACATTTCCTTTTTCACCAACACCCTCTATGAGCTCACAAATATCACTTTGCAAACAAAGATACAGAGTTACAAACTGTTCCCAGAAGGGAAGGTAGACCTCGTGTGGATGAATACACACGTCAAAAGCAATCTCTCAGTAAGCTTCTCTCTAGTTATTCCTGAGAATATCCTTTTTCACCATGGTCCCCTTTGTTCCCCGAAATCTCACTTTGCAGATTTCCACAAAAAGTGTCAGCAAACTGCTTCCTGAGACATCATGTAACTCTGTGAGGGGAATTCACAGATCACAAAGAATTCTCCAGAAACTTTTCTTCACTTTTGGAACTGATGATATGTTCCTTTAAGAGTAGCATCACGCGACCAAAGAAGTTCCTCTCAGGTTCCTCAAAAACAGTGATATGGAGATGCTGCATGAAACAGTGTAACTCTGTGAGATGAATTCACACATCACCAACAGTTTCTACGAAGCTTCTTTTAGTTTTCATCTGAGGGTGTTTTCCTCTGTGCATCGCAGCTTCACTGCATTTCAAAAGAAATCCCATTGCGACTTCAGAAAACTGTGTTGGCAACCTGAACACTGAAGAAAACGTGTAACTCTGTGAGTTGCTTTCACACATCGAAATGCATTTCTCCAGAAGGCTTCGTTCCAGTTTTGATCTGAGGAATTTCCTATTTCACAAGCCTCAAGAGCTCCCAAATATCAACTTTGCAGAACCAAGATAACATAGATAGCAAACTGGTTTCCAAGAAGGAAGGGTTGAACTCTGTGTAA
>NC_044562.1:8723058-8756758 GCF_007565055.1 Rhinopithecus roxellana | reverse complement strand
TATGGTGAAGAAAGAAATATCCTCAGATCCAACCGGAAAGAAGCCTTCTGTGAAATTGCATATCGATGCGTGAATGCAACTCACAGAGTTACACGTTTCTCTTCTGTGTTCAGTTTGCTAACACAGTTTTCTGGAAATCTGCATGGGATACTTGTGAACACAATGAAGCTTGCGTTGACAAAGGAAATCTCCTCAGATGAAAACTAGAAGGAAGCTTTGTTACAAACTTCTTGGTGAGTGTGAATTCATCTCACAGTGTTACATTTATGTTTCATGCAGCAGTCCATTATCACTGTTTTTGAGGAACCGAGAAGGACTTCTTTGGATCGCATTGAGGCCGACGCTGATAAAGGAAATATCATCAGTTCAAAACGTGAAAGAAGCTTTCTGAAAACTTCTTCATGATCTGTGAATTCCTCCACAGAGTTACTGCTGAGTTCTCATTAAGCAGTTTGCTAACACTCTTTACGTGGAATCTGCAAAGTGAACTTGGGAGCCCAAAGGGGCCCCTGGTGAAAAAGGAAATATCCTCAGCCAATAACTGGAGAGAAGGCTTACTGAGAGATTGCTTTCTGGTGTGTGACTTCATCACACAGAGTTCCACCCTTCCCTTCTTGGAACAGTTTGCTAACTCTGTTATTTTGTGTTCTGCAAAGTGATATTTGGGAGCTCATTGGGGGCTATGGTGAAAAGGGAAATATCCTCAGATCAAAACTGGAAAGAAGCCTTCTGAGAAACTGCATTTCAATGTGTGCATGCAACTCACAGTGTTACACGTATCTCTTCCGTGTTCAGTTTGCTAACACAGTTTTCTTTAAATCTGCAATTGGATACTTGTGAAAGCAGTGAAGCTTGCGGTGACAAAGGAAATATCCTCAGATGAAAACTAGAAAGATGCTTTGTTAGAAACCTCGTGGTGATGTGTGAATTCATCTCACAGAGTTACATTTATGTTTCACGCAGCAGTCCATTATCACTGTTTTTGAGGAACCCAAGAAGTACTTCTTTGGATCGCATTGAGGCCTACGCTGATAAAGAAATATCATCAGTTCAAAAACGTGAAAGAAGCTTTCTGAGAAACTTCTTTCGTGATCGTGAATTCCTCTCACAGAGTTACAGCTTAGTTCTCAGGAAGCAGTTTGCTAACACTCTTTCAGTGGAATCTGCAACGTGAGATTTGGGAGCCCATAGGGGCCCATGGTGAAAAAGAAATATCCTCAGATAATAACTAGAGAGAAGTTACTGAGAGATTGCTTTCTGATGTGTGACTTCATCACATAGAGATCCACCCTTCCCTTCTTGGCTACAGTTTGCTAACTCTGTTATCTTGTGTTCTGCAAAGTGATATTTGGGAAGCTCATTGAAGGCTATGGTGAAAAAGTTAATATCCTCAGATCAAAACTGGAAAGAAGCCTTCTGAGAAACTGCATTTCGATGTGTGAATGCAACTTCACAGAGTTACACGTTTCTCTTCAGTGTTCAGTTTGCTGACACAGTTTTCTGGAAATCTGCAATGGGATACTTCTAAACGCAATGAAACTCGCGGTGACTAAAGAAATGTCCTCAGATGAAAACTAGAACGAAGTTTTGGTTGACACTTCTTGATGATGTGTGAATTAATCTCACAGAGCTACACTTGTGTTTCATGCAGCATTCCATTATCACTATTTTTGAGGAACCTGAGAAGGACTTCTTTGGATCGCATTGAGGCCTACGCTGAAAAGGAAATATCATCAGTACAAAACGTGAAAGAAGTTTTCTGAGATACTTCTTTGTGATCTGTGATGTCCTCTCACAGAGTTACAGCTGAGTTCTCAGGAAGCAGTTTGCTAACCCTCTTTTAGTGGAATCTGCACGGTGAGATTTGGGAGCCCTTAGGGGTCCATGGTGAAAAAGGAAATATCCTCAGATAATAACTAGAGAGAAGGTTGCTGAGAGATTACTTTCTGATGTGTGACTTCATCACACAGAGTTCCACCCTTCCCTTCTTTGAAGAGTTTGCCTACTCTGTTATCTTGTGTTCTGCAAAGTGATATTTGGGAGCTCATTGAAGGCTATGGTGAAAAAGGAAATATCCTCAGATCAAAACTGGAAAGAAGCCTTCTGTGAAACTGCATTTTGATGTGTTGAATGCAACTCCCAGAGTTACACGTTTCTGTTTAGCGTTCAGTTTCCTAACAGTTTTCTGGAAATCTGCAATGGGATACTTGTGAACGCAATGAAGCTTGCGGTGACAAAGGAAATATCCTCAGATGAAAAATAGAAAGAAACTTTGTTAGAATCTTCTGGGTGATGTGTGAATTAATCTCAAGTGTTACACTTATGTTTCCTGCAGCAGTCCATTATCACTGTTTGTGAGGAACCTGAGAAGGATTTCTTTAGATTGCATTGAGGCCTACGCTGATAAGGGAAATATCATCAGTTCAAAACATAAAAGTAGCTTTCTGAGAAACTTCTTTGTGATCTGCAAATTCCATTCAGAGTTACAGCTTAGTTATCAGGAAGCAGTTTGCTACCATTCTTTTCGTGGAATCTGCAAAGTGAGATTAGGGAGAACATAGGTTCCCATGGTGAAAAAGGAAATATCCTCAGATAATAACTAGAGAGAAGATTACACAGAGATTACTTTTGGATTTGTGACTTCATCACATAAATTTCCACCCTTCCCTGATTTGTACAGTTTGCTAACTCTGTTATCTTGAGTTCTGCAAATTGATATTTACGAATGCATTGAAGGCTATGGTGAAAAAGGAAATATCCTCAGATTAAAACTGGAAACAAGCCTTCTGAGAAACTGCGTTTCGATGTGTGAATGCAACTCACAGAGATACACGTTTTTCTTCAGTGTTCTGTTGGCTAACACAGTTTTCTGGAAATCTGCAGTTGGATACTTCTGAACGCATTGAAGCTTGCGGTGACAAAAGAAATATCCTCAGATGAAAACTAGATAGAAGCTTTGTTAGAAACTTCTTGGTGATGTGTGAATTCATCTCACAGAGTTACACTTATGTTTCATGCAGCAGTCCACTATCACTGTTTTTGAGGATCCTGAGAAGGACTTCTTTTGATCGGATTGAGGCCTACACTGATAAAGGAAATATCATCAGTTCAAAACGTAAAAGAATCTCTCTGAGAAACTTCCTTGTGATCTGTGAATTCCATTCACAGAGTTACAGTTTGGTTATCAGGAAGCATTTTGCTAACTCTCTTTTCGTGGAATCTGCAAAGTGAGATTAGGGAGAACATAGGGGCCCATGGTGAAAAAGGAAATATCCTCAGATAATAACTGGAGAGAAGCTTACTGAGAGATTGCTTTCTGATGTGTGACTTCATCAAAAAGACTTGCACCACTCCCTTCTTTGAAGAGTTTGCTAACTCTGTTGTCTTGTGTTCCGCAAAGTGATATTTAGGTACGCATTGAAGGCTATGGTGAAAAAGGAAATATCCTCAGATCAAAACTGGAAAGAAGTCTTCTGAGAAACTGCGTTTCGATGTGTGAATGCAAATCGCAGAGATACACGTTTCGCTTCAGTGTTCAGTTTGCTAACACAGTTTTCTGGAAATCTGCAATGGGATACTTCTGAACGCAACGAAGCTTGCGGTGACAAAGGAAATATCCTCAGATGAAAACTAGAAAGAAGCTTTCGTAGAAACTTCTTGGTGATGTGTGAATTTATCTCACAGAGTTACACTTATGTTTCATGCAGCAGTCCATTATCAATGTTTTTGAGGAAACTGAGAAGGACTTCTTTGGATCGCATTGAGGCCTACGCTGATAAACGAAATATCATCGGTTCCAAACGTGAAAGAAGCTTTCTGAGAAACTTCTTTGTGATCTGTGAATTCCTCTCACAGAGGTAGAGCTGAGTTCTCAGGAATCAGTTTGCTAACACTCTTTTCGTGTAATCTGCAAAGTGAGATTTGGGGGCCCATAGGGGCCCATGGTGAAAAAGGATATATCCTCAGATAATAAGTAGAGAGAAGATTAATGAGAGATTGCTTTCTGATGTGTGACTCCACACACAGAGTTCCACCCTTCCCTTCTTGAAGATCTTGCAAACTCTGTTATCTTGAGTTCTGCAAAGTGATATTTAGGAACGCATTGAAGGCTATGGTGAAAAAGGAAACATCCTCAGATTAAAACTAGAAAGAAGCCTTCTGAGAAACTGCGTTTTGATGTTTGAATGCAACTCACAGAGATACACGTTTCTCTTAAGTGTTCTGTTTGCTAACACAGTTTTCTGGAAATCTTCAATGGGATACATGTGAACGCAATGAAGCTTGCTGTGAGAAAAGAAATATCCTCAGATGAAAACTAGATAGAAGCTTTGTTAGAAACTTCGTATTGATGTGTGAATTCATCTCAAAAGTTACACTTATGTTTCATGCAGCAGTCCATTATCACTGGTTTTGAGGAACCTGAGAAGGACTACTTTGGATTTCATTGAGGCCTACGCTGATAAAGGAAATATCATCAGTTCAAAACGTAAAAGAATCGTTCTGAGAAACTTCTTTGTGATCTGCGAATTCCATTCACAGAGTTACAGCTTAGTTATCAGGAAGCAGTTTGCTAACACTCTTTTCGTGGAATCTGCAAAGTGAGATTAGGGAGAACATAGGGGCCCATGGTGAAAAAGGAAATATGATCAGATAAAAACTAGAGTGAAGCTTACTGAGAGATTGCTTTCCGATGTGTGACTTCATCACACAGAGTTCCACCCTTCCCTTCTAGGAACAGTTTTCTAATTCTGTTATCTTGTGTTCTGCTAAGTGATATTTAGGAGTGCACTGAAGGCTATGGTGAAAAAGGAAATATCCTCAGACCAAAACCAGAAAGAAGCCTTCTGAGAAACTGCATTTCGATGTGTGAATTCAACTCCCAGAGTTACACGTTTCTCTTCAGTGTTCATTTTGGTAACACAGTTTTCTGGAAATCTGCAAAATGGGATATTTCTGAACGCAATGAAGCTTGCGGTGACAAAGGAAATATCCTCAGCTGAAAACTAGAAAGAAGCTGTGTTAGAAACTTCTTGGTGATGTGTGCATTCGTCTCACAGAGTTACAATTATGTTGCTTGCAGCACTCTATTATCCATGTTTTTGAGGAAGCTGAGAGGATTTCTTTGGATCGCCTGGTGGCCTACGCTGATAAAGAAATATCATCAGTTCAAAACGTGAAAAAGGTTTCTGGGAAACTTCTTTGTGATCTGTGAATTCCATTCACAAAGTTACAGCGGAGTTCTCAGGAGGCAGTTTCCTAAAACTCTTTTTGTGGAATCTGCAAAGTGAGATTTGGGCGCCCATAGGGGCCCATGGTGAAAAAGAAAATGTCCTCAGATAATAGCTAGAAAGAAGCAAACTGAGAGATTGCTTTCTGATGGGTGACTTCATCACACAGAGTTCCACCCTTCCCTTCTTGGTACAGTTTATTAACTCTATTATCTTGTGTTCTGCAAAGTGATATTTAGGAGCGCATTGAAGGCTATGGTGAAAAAGGAAATATCCTCAGATCAAAACTGGAAAGAAGCCTTCTTAGAAACTGCATTTCGATGTGTGAATACAACTAACAGAGTTACACGTTTCTCTTCGGTGTTAAGTTTGCTAACACAGTTTTCTGGAAATCTGCAATGGGATACTTGTGAACGCAATGAAGCTGACGGTGACAACGGAAATATCCTCAGATGAAAACCAGAAAGAAGCTTTGTTAGAAACTTCTGGGTGATGTGTGAATTCATCTCAAAAGTTACACTTATGTTTCACGCAGCAGTCCATTATCACTGTTTTTGAGGAACCTGAGACGGACTTCGTTGGATCGCATTGAGGCTTACGCTGATAAAGGAAATATCATCGGTTCAAAACGTGAAAGAAGCTTTCTGGGAAACTTCTTTGTGATCTGTGAATTCCATTCACAGAGTTACAGCTGAGTTCTCCGGAGGCAGTTTGCTGACACTCTTTTTGTGAAATCTACAAAGTGAGATTTCGGAGCCCATAGTGGCACATGGTGAAAAAGGAAATAGACTCAGATAATTACTGGAGAGAAGCTTACTGAGAGATTGCTTTCTGATGGGTGACTTCATCACACAGAGTTCCACCCATCCCTTCTTGGAACAGTTTGCTAACTCTGTTATCTTGTGTTCTGCAAAGTGATACTTTGAAGCGCATTGAATGCTATCGTGAAAAAGGAAATATCCTCAGATGAAAACTGGAAAGAAGCCTTCTGAGAAACTGCATTTCGATGTGTGAATACAACTCACAGAGTTAAACGTTTCTCTTCAGTGTTCAGTCTACTTACACAGTTTTCTGGAAATCTGCAGTGGGATTCTTGGGAATGCAACGAAGCTTGCGGTGAGAAAGGAAATATCCTCAGATGAAAACTAGATAGAAACTTTGTTAGAAACTTCTGGGTGATGTGTGAATTCATCTCAAAGTTACACTTATGTTTCATGCAGCAGTCCATTATCACTGTTTTTGAGGAACCTGAGAAGGACTTCTTTGGATCGCACTGAGTCCTACGCCGATAAAGGAAATATCATCAGGTCAAAACGTGAAAGAAGCTTTCTGAGAAACTTCTTTGTGATTTGTGAATTCCATTCACAGAGTTACAGCTGAGTTCTCAGGAAGCAGTTTGCTAACACTCTTTTCGTGGAATCTGCAAAGTGAGATTTGGGAGCCCATAGGGGCCCATGGTGAAAAAGAAATATCCTCAGATAATAACTAGAGAGAAGCTTACTGAGAGATTGCTTTCTGATGTGTGACTTCATCACACAGAGTTCCACCCTTCCCTTCTTGGAACAGTTTGCTAACTCTGTTATCTTGTGTTCTGCAAAGTGATATTTGTGAGCTCATTGAGGGCTATGTGAAAAGGAAATGTCCTCAGATCAAAACTGGAAAGAAGCCTTCTGAGAAACTGCATTTCGATGTGTGAATGCAACTCACAGAGTTACACGTTTCTCTTCAGTGTTCAGTTTGCTACACAGTTTTCTGGAAATCTGCAATGGGATACTTTTGAACGCAATGAAGCTTGCGGTGACAAAGGAAATATCCTCAGATGAAAACTAGAAAGAAGCTTTGTTAGAAACTTCTTGGTGATGTGTGAATTCATGTCACAGAGTTACACTTATGTTTCTTGCGGCAGTCCATTATCACTGTTTTTGAGGAACCTGAGAAGGACTTCTTTGGATCGCATTGAGGCCTAAGCTGATAAAGAAAATATCATCGGTTCAAAACCTGTAAGAAGCTTTATGGGAAACATCTTTGTGATCTGTGAATTCCATTCACAGAGTTACAGCTGAGTTCTTAGGAGGCAGTTTGCTAACACTCTTTTCGTGGAATCTGCAAAGTGATATTTCGAGCCCATAGTGGCCCATGGTGAAAAAGGAAATATCCTCAGATAATTACTGCAGAGAAGCTTTCTGAGAGATTGCTTTCTGATGTCTGACTTCATCACACAGAGCTCCACCCTTCCCTTCTTGGAACAGTTTGCTAACTCTGTCATCTTGTGTTCTGCAAAGTGATACTTAGAAGCGCAATGAATGCTATCGTGAAAAAGAAAGTATCCTCAGATGAAAACTGGAAAGAAGCCTTCTGAGAAACTGCATTTTGATGTGTGAATGCAACTCACACAGTTACACGTTACTCTTCAGTGTTCAGTTTGCTAACACAGTTTTCAGGAAATCTGCAATGGGATACCGCTGAGCGCAATGAACCTCCCGGTGACAAAGGAAATATACTCAGATGAAAACTAGAAAGAAGCTTTCGTAGAAACTTCTTGGTGATGTGTGAATTCATCTCACAGAGTTACACTTATGTTTCATGCAGCAGTCCATTATCACTGTTTTTGAGGAACCTGAGAAGGACTTCTTTGGATCGCATTGAGATCTACGCTGATAAAGGAAATATCATCATTTCAAAACGTTTAAGAAGCTTTCTGAGAAACTTCTTTGTGATCTGTGAATTCCTTTCACAGTGTTACAGCTAAGTTCTCAGGAAGCAGTTTGCTAACACTTTTTCGTGGAATCTGCAATGTGAGATTTGGGTGCCCAAAGGAGCCCATGGTGAAAAAGGAAATATCCTCAGAAAATAAGAAGAGAGAAGCTTACTAAGAGATTGCTTACTGATGTGTGACTTCATCACACAAAGTTCCACCCTTACCTCCTTGGAACAGTTTGCTAACTCTGTTATCTTGTGTTCTGCAAAGTGATATTTGTGAGCTCATTGAGGGCTATGGTGAAAAATGAAATATCCTCAGATCAAAACTGGAAAGAAGCCTTCTGAGAAACTGCATTTCGATGATGAATGCAACTCACAGAGTTACACGTTTCTCTTCAGTGTTCAGTTTGCTAACACAGTTTTCTGGAAATCTGCAATGGGATACTTCTGAACGCAATGAAGCTTACGGTGACAAAGGAAATATCCTCAGATGAAAACTAGAAAGAAGCTTTGTTAGAAATCTTCTTGGTGATGTGTGAATTCATCTCACAGAGTTACACTTATGTTTCATGCAGCAGTCCATTATCAATTTTGTTGAGGAACCTGAGAAGGACTTCTTTGGATCGCATGAGGCCTATGCTGATAAAAGAAATATCATCAGTTCAAAACTTGAAAGAAGATTTCTGGGAAACTACTTTGTGATCTGTGAATTCCTCTCACAGAGTTACAGCTTAGTTCTCAGGATGCAGTTTGCTAACACTCCTTTCATGGAATCTGCAAAGTGAGATTAGGGAGGCTGTAGGGGCCCATGGTGAAAAAGGATAAATCCTCAGATAATAACTAGAGAGAAGCTTACTGAGAGATGGCTTTCTGTTGAGTGACTTCATCACACAGAGCTCCACACTTCCCTTCTTGGAACAGTTTGCTAACTCTGTTATCTTGTGTTCTGCCATGTGATATTTGGGAGCTCATTGAGGGCTATGGTGAAAAAGGAAATATCCTCAGATCAAATCTGGAAAGAAGCCTTCTGAGAAACTGCACTTCGATGTGTGAATGCAACTCACAGAGTCACACGTTACTCTTCAGTGTTCAGTTTGCTAACACAGTTCTCTGGAAATCTCTATTGGGATACTTGTGAACGTAATGAAGTTTGCGGTGACAAAGGAAATAACCTCAGATGAAAACTAGAAAGAAGCTTTGTTAGAAACTTCTTGGTGATGTGTGAATTCACCTCACAGAGTTAAACTAATGTTTCATGCAGCAGTCCATTATCACTCTTTTTGAGGAACCTGAGAAGGACTTCTTTGGATCGCATTGAGGCCTATGCTGATAAAGGAAATATCATCAGTTCAAAACGTGAAACAAGCTTTCTGAGAAACTTCTTTGTGATCTGTGAATTCCTCGCAAAGAGTTACAGCTGAGTTCTCAGGAAGCAGTATGCTAACCCTCTTTTGTGGAATCTGCAAAGTGAGATTTGGGAGCCCATAGGTGCCCATGGTTAAAAAGGAAATATCCACAGATAATAACTAGAGATAATCTTACTGAGACATTATTTTCTGATGTGCGACTCCATCACACAGAGTTCCACCCTTCCCTTCTTGGAACAGTTTGCTAACTGTGTTGTCTTCTGTTCTGCAAAGTGATATTTAGGAGCGCATGGAAGTCTATGGTGAAAAAGGAAATATCCTCAGATCAAAACTGCAAAGAAGACTTCTGAGAAACTGCATTTCGATGTGTGAATGCATCTCACCTAGCTACACGTTTCTCTTCAGTGTTCAGTTTGCTAACACAGTTTTCTGGAAATCTGAAATAGGATACGTCTGAACTCAGTGAATCTTGCGGTGACAAAGGAAATATCCTCGGATGAAAACTAGAAAGAAGCCTTGTTAGAAACTTCTTGGTGATGTGTGAATTCATCTCACAGAGTTTTACGTATGTTTCATGCAGCATTCCATTGTCACTGTTTTTGAGGAACCTGAGAAGGACACCTTTGGATCGTATTGAGGCCTACGCTGATAAAGGATATATCATCATTTCCAAACGTAAAGGAAGCTTTCTGGGAAACTTCTTTGTGATTTGTGAAGTCCATTCACAGAATTACAGCTTAGTTCTCAGTAAGCCCTTTGCTAACACTTTTTCTTGGAATCTGCAATGTGAGATTTGTTAGCCGAAAGGGGCCCATGGTGGAAAAGGAAATATCCTCAGATAATAAAAAGAGAGAAGCTTACTAAGAGATTGCTTTCTGATGTGTGACTTCATCACGCAGAGTTCCACCCTACCATTCTTGGAACAGTTTGATAACTCTGTTATCTTGTGTTCTGCAAAGTGATATTTGATTAGCTCACTGAGGGCTATAGTGAAAAAGAAAACATCTTCAGATCAAAACTGGATAGAAGCCTTCTGTGAAACTGCATTTCGATGTGTGAATGCAACTCACAGAGTTACACATTTCTCTTCAGTGTTCAGTTTACTAACACAGTTTTCTGGAAATCTGCAATGGGATACTTGTGAACGCAATGAAGCTTGCGGTGACAAAGGAAATATCCTCACATGAAAACTAGAGAGAACTTTTGTTGTAAACTTCTTGTTTATGTGTGAATTCATCTCACAGAGTTACTGTAAGTTTCAGGCAGCAGTCCATTATCACTGTTTTTGAGGAACTTGAGAGGAATTATTTGGATCGCATTGAGGCCTACAGTGATAAAGGAAATATCATCAGTTCCAAACCAGAAAGATGCTTTCTGAGAAACTTCTTTGTGATCTGTGAATTCCTATCACAGTGTTACAGCTCAGTTCTCAGGAAGCACTTTGCTAAAACTCTTGTCGTAGAATCTGCAAAGTGATATTTGGGAGCCCAAAGGGGCCCATGGGGAAAAAGGAAATATCCTCAGATAATAACTGGAGAGAAGGTTACAGAGATTGCTTTCTGGTGTGTGACTTCATGACACAGAGTTCCACCCTTCGATTCTTGTGGAGTTTCCTAACTCTGTTATCTTGAGTTCTGCAAAGCGATATTTCCGAGCTCATTGAGGGCTATGGTGAAAGAGGAAATAGCCTCAGATCAAAACCGGAAAGAAGCCTTCTCAGAAACCGCATTTCGATGCTTGAATGCTACTCACAGAGGTACACGTTTCTGTGCTGTGTTCAGTTTGCTAAAACAGTTTTCTGGAAATCTGCATTGGGATACTTGTGAACGCAATGAAGCTTACGGTGACAAAGGAAATATCCTCAGATGAAACTAGTAAGAAGCTTTGTTAGAAACTTCTTGGTGATGTGTGAATTCATCTCACAGAGTTACACTTATGTTTCATGCAGCAGTCCATTATCACTGTTTTTGAGGAACCTGAGAAGGACTTCTTTGGATCGCATTGAGGCCTACGCTGATAAAGGAAATATCATCAGTTCAAAACGTGAAAGAAGCTTTCTGAGAAACTTTTTTGTGATCTGTGAATTCCTCTCTCAGAGTTACAACTGAGTTCTCAGGAAGCAGTTTGCTAACACTCTTTTCGTGGAATCTGCAAAGAGAGATTTAGGAGCCCATAGGGGCCCATGGTGAAAAAGGAAATATCCTCAGATAATAACTGGAGAGAAGCTTACTGAGAGATTGCTTTCTGAAGTGTGACTTCATCACACAGACTTCCACACGTCCCTTCTTGGAACAGTTTGCTATCTCTGTTATCTTGTGTTCTGCAAAGTGATATTTGGGGGCTCTTTGAGGCCTATGGTGAAAAAGGAAATATCCTCAGATCATAACTGGAAAGAAGCCTTCTGAGAAACTGCATTTCGATGTGTGAATGCAACTCACAGAGTTACACGTTTCTCTTCAGCGTTCAGTTTGCTAACACAGATTTCTGGAAAACTGCATTGGGATACTTCTGAATGCAATGAAGCTTGCAGTGACAAAGGAAATATCCTCAGGTGAAAACTAGAAAGAAGCTTTCTAATAATTTCTTCGTGATGTGTGAATTCATCACACAGAGTTACCCCTATGTTTCATGCAGCAGTACATTATCACTGTTTTTGGGGAACTTGAGAAGGACTTCCTTGGATCGCTGTGAGGCCTACGCTGATAAAGGAAATATCATCAGTTCAAAACGTGAAAGAATCTTTCTGAGAAACTTTTTTGTGATCTGTGAATTCCTCACACAGAAGTACAGGTGAGTTTTCAGGAAGCAGTTTGCTATCACTCTTTCCGTGGAATCTGCAAAGTGAGTTTTTGGAGCCCATAGGGACCCATGGTGAATAGAAAATATCCTCAGATCATAAAAAGAGAGAAGCTTACTGAGAGACTGCTTTCTGATGGGTGACTTCATCACACAGAGTTCCACCACTCCTTTCTTGGAACAGTTTTCTAACTCTGTTATCTTGTGTTGTGCAAAGTGATATTTGGGAGCTCATTGAGGGCTATGGTGTAACAGGAATTATCCTCAGATCAATACTGGAAAGAAGCTTTCTATGAAACTGCATTTTGATGTGTGAATGCAACTCACAGTGTTACACGTTTCTCTTCAGTGTTCAGTTTGCTAACACAGTTTTCTGGAAATCTGTATTGGGATACTTCTGAACGCAATGAAGCTTGCAGTGACAAAGGAAATATCCTCAGATGAAAATTAGCGAGAAGCTTTCCTAGAAACTTCTTGGTGATGTGTGAATTCATCTCACAGACTTACACTGATGTTTCATGCAGCAGTCCATTATCACAGTTTTTGAGGAACCTTAGAAGGACTTCTTTGGATCGCATTGAGGCCTACGCTGATAAAGGAAATATCATCGGTTCTAAACATGAAAGAAGCTTTCTGAGAAACTTTTTTGTGATCTGTGAATTCCTCTCTCAGAATTACAACTGAGTTCTCAGGAAGCAGTTTGCTAACACTCTTTTCGTGGAATCTGCAAAGAGAGATTTGGGAGCCCATAGGGGCCCATGGTGAAAAAGGAAATATCCTCAGATAATAACTGGAGAGAAGCTTACTGAGAGATTGCTCGGTTGTGTGACTTCATCACACAGACTTCCACACTTCCCTTCTTGGAACAGTTTGCTAACTCTGTTATCTTGTGTTCTGCAAAGTGATATTTGGGTCTCTTTGAGGCCTATGGTGAAAAAGGAAATATCCTCAGATCATAACTGGAAAGAAGCCTTCTGAGAAACTGCATTTCGATGTGTGAATGCAACTCACAGAGTTACACGTTTCTCTTCAGTGTTCAGTTTGCTAACACAGATTCTGGAAAATTGCATTGGGATACTTCTGAACGCAATGAAGCTTGCAGTGACAAAGGAAATATCCTCAGGTGAAAACTAGAAAGAAGCTTTCTTAGTAATTTCTTCGTGATGTGTGAATTCATCACACAGAGTTACCCCTATGTTTCATGCAGCAGTCCATTATCACTGTTTTTGGGGAACTTGAGAAGGACTTCCTTGGATCGCATTGAGGCCTACGCTGATAAAGGAAATATCATAGGTTCAAAACGTGAAAGAAGCTTTCTGAGAAACTTTTTTGTGATCTGTGAATTCCTCACACAGAAGTACAGGTGAGTTCTCAGGAAGCAGTTTGCTATCACTCTTTCCGTGGAATCTGCAAAGTGAGTTTTTGGAGCCCATAGGGATCCATGGTGAATAGAAAATATCCTCAGATCATAACAAGAGAGAAGCTTACTGAGAGACTGCTTTCTGATGTGTGACTTCATCACACAGAGTTCCACCACTCTTCTCTTGGAACAGTTTTCTAGCTCTGTTATCTTGTGTTGTGCAAAGTGATATTTGGGAGCTCATTGAGGGCTATAGTGTAACAGGAATTATCCTCAGATCAATACTGGAAAGAAGCTTTCTATGAAACTGCATTTTGATGTGTGAATGCAACTCACAGTGTTACACGTTTCTCTTCAGTGTTCAGTTTGCTAACACAGTTTTCTGGAAATCTGTATTGGGATACTTCTGAACGCAATGAAGCTTGTGGTGACAAAGGAAATATCCTCAAATGAAAATTAGAGAGAAGCTTCCCTAGAAACTTCTTGGTGATGTGTGAATTCATCTCACAGACTTACACTGATGTTTCATGCAGCAGTCCATTATCACTGTTTTGGAGGAAGCTTAGAAGGACTTCTTTGGATCGCATTGAGGCCTACGCTGATAAAGGAAATATCATCGGTTCTAAACATGAAAGAAGCTTTCTGAGAAACTTTTTTGTGATCTGTGAATTCCTCTCTCAGAGTTACAACTGAGTTCTCAGGGAGCAGTTTGCTAACACTCTTTTCATGGAATCTACAAAGAGAGATTTGGGAGCCCATAGGGGCCCATGGTGAAGAAGGAAATATCCTCAGATAATAACTGGAGAGAAGCTTACTGAGAAATTGCTTTCTAATGTGTGACTTCATAACACAGAATTCAACCCTTCCCTTCTTGGAACAGTTTGCTAACTTTTTTATCTTGTGTTCTGCAAAGTGATACTTGTGAGCTCATTGAGGGCTATGGTGAAAAAGGAAATATCCTCAGAGCAAAACTAGAAAGAAGCCTTTGAGAAACTGCATTTCGATGTGTGCATGCAACTCACAGAGTTACACGTTTCTCTTCCGTGGTCAGTTTGCTAACACAGTTTTCTGGAAATCTTCAATGGGATGCTTCCGAATGCAATGAATCTTACGGTGACAAAGGAGATATCCTCAGATGAAAAGTAGAAAGAAGCGTTGTTAGAAACTTCTTGGTGATGTATGAATTCATCTCACAGAGTTACATTTATGTTTCATGCGGCAGTCCATTATCACTGTTTTTGAGGAACCTGAGAAGGAATTCTTTGGATCCCATTGAGACCTACACTGGTAATGGAAATATCATCGGTTCAAAACGTGATGGAAGGATTCTGAGAAACTTATTTGTGATCTGTGAATTCCTCACACAGTGATACAGCTGATTTCTCAGGAAGCAGGTGGCTAACATTCTGTTCGTGGAATCTGCAAAGTGAGATTTGGGAGCCCGTATTGGCCCATGGTGAAAAAGTAAATATCCTCACATAATAACTACAGAGAAGCTTGCTGAGAGATTGCTTTCTGATAAGTGACTTCATCACACAGAGTTCCACCCTTCCCTTCTCGGAACAGTTTGCTAACTCTGTTATCTTGTGTTCTACAAAGTGATATGTAGGAGCGCATTGAAGGCTATGGTGAAAAAGTAAATATCCTCAGATCAAAACTGGAAAGAAGACTTCCAAGAAACTGCATTTCGATGTGTGAATTCATCTCCCAGAGTTATACGTTTCTCTTCAGTGTTCAGGCTGCTAACACAGTTTTCTGGAAATCTGCAACGGGATAGTTCTGAACGCAATGAAGCTTGCGGTGACAAAGGAAACATTCTCAGAAGAAAACCAGAAAGAAGCTTTGTTAGAAACTTCTTGGTGATGTGTGAATTCATCTCACAGAGTTACACTTATGTTTCATGCAGCAGTCCATTATCACTGTTTTGGAGGAACCTGAGAAGGACTTCTTTGGATCGCATTGAGGCCTATGCTGATAAAGCAAATATCATCAGTTCAAAACCTGAAAAAAGCTTTCTGAGAAACTTCTTTGTGATCTGTGAATTCCATTCACAGAGTTACAGCTTAGTTCTCAGGTAGCAGTTTGCTAACACTCTTTTCGTGTAATCTGCAAAGTGAGATTTGAGAGCCCATAGGGAATCATGGTGAAATAGGAAATATCCTCATATAATAACTAGAGAGAAGCCTACTGAGAGATTGCTTTCTGATGTGTGACTTCATCACACAGAGTTCCACCCTTCCCTTCTTGGAACAGTTTGCTAACTCTATTATCTTGTGTTCTGCAAAGTGATATTTGGGAGCGCATTCAGGTCTATGGTGGAAATGGAATTGTCCTCAGATCAAAACTGGAAAGAAGACTTCTGAGAAACTGCATTTGGATGTGTGAATGCAACTCACAGAGTTACACGTTTCTCTTCAATGTTCAGTTTGCTAACACAGTTTTTTGGTAATCTGCAATGGGATACTTGTGAACGTAATGAAGCTTGCGGTGACAAAGGAAATATCCTCAGATGAAAACTAGAATGAAGCTTTGTTAGAAACTTCTTGGTGATGTGTGAATTCTTCTCACAGAGTTACACTTATGTTTCATGCAGCAGTCCATTATCACTGTTTTTGAGGAATCTACGAAGGATTTCTTTGGATCGCATTGAGGACTACGCTGATAAAGGAAATATCATCAGTTCAAAACGTGAAAGAAGCTTTCTGAGAGACTTCTTTGTCATCTGTGAATATCTCTCACAGTTACAGCAGATTTCTCAGGAAGCAGTTTGCTAACAACCTTTTTGTGGAATCTGCAAAGTGAGATTTGAGATCCCGCAGGGGCCCATGGTGACAAAGGAAATCTCCTCAGATAATAACTAGAGAGAAGCTTGCTGAGAAATTGCTTTCTGATGTGTGACTTCATCACAAGGATATCCACCCTTCCCTTCTTGGAACAGTTTGCTAACTCTGTTATCTTGTGTTCTGCAAAGTGATATTTAGGAGCGCATTGAATGCTATGATGAAAAAGGAAATATCCTCAGATCAAAACTGGAAAGAAGACTTCTGAGAAACTTCATTCCGATGTGTGAATTCAACTCCCACAGGTTCACGTTGCTCTTCAGTGTTCAGTTTGCTAACACAGTTTTCTGGAAATCTGCATTGGGATACTTGTGAACGCAATGAAGCTTGTGGTGACAAAGGAAATATCGTCAGATGAAAACTACAAAGAAGCTTTCGTAGAAACTTCTTGGTGATGTGTGAATTCACCTCACAAAGTTCCACTTATGTTTCATGCAGCAGTCCATTATCACTGTTTTTGAGGAACCTGAGAGGACTTCTTTGGATCGCATTGATGGCCTACGCTGATAAAGGAAATATCATCAGTTCAAAACGTGAAAAAAGCTTTCTGTGAAACTTCTTTGTGATCTGTGAATCCCTCTCAAAGTGTTACAGCTTAGTTCTCAGGAAGCAGTTGCTAACACTTTTTTCGTCGAATATGCAAAGTGAGATTTGGAGCCATAGGGGCCAATGGTGAAAAAGGACAGTATCCTCAGATAATAACTAGATAGAAGCTTACTGAGAGCTTGCTTTCTGATGTGTGACTTCATCACACAGAGTTCCACCCTTCCCTTCTTGGAAGAGTTTGCTAACTCTGTTATCTTGTGTTCTGTAAAGATATATTTAGGTAGCTGCATTGAGGCTATGATGAAAAAGGAAATATCCTCAGATCAAAACTGCGAAAGAAGCCTTCTGAGAAACTGCATTCGATGTGTGAATGCAACTCACAGAGTTACACGTTTCTCTTCAGTGTTCAGTTTGCTAACACAGTTTTCTGGAAGTCTGCAATGGGATACTTCTGAACGCAATGAAGCTAGCTGGTGACAAAGGAAATATCCTCAGATGAAAACTAGAAAGAAGTTTTCCTAGAAACTTCTTGGTGGTGTGTGAATTCATCACACAGAATTACACTTATGTTTCATGCAGCAGTCCATTACCACTGTGCTTGAGGAACCTGTGAAGGACTTCTTTGGATCGCATTGAGGCCTACGCTGATAAAGGAAATATCATCAGTTCAAAATGTGAAAGAAGCTTTCTGAGAAACTTCTTTGTGATCTGTGAATTCCATTCACAGAGATACAGCTTAGTTCTCAGGAAGTAGTTTGCTAACACTCTTTCGTGGAATCTGCAAAGAGAGATTTGGGAGCCCTTAGGGGTCCAGGGTGAAAAAGGAAATATCCTCAGATAATAACTAGAGAGATGCTTCCTGAGAGATTGCTTTCTGATGTGTGACTTCATCACACAGAGTTCCACAATTCCCTTCTTGGAACAGTTTGCTAACTCTGTTATCTTGTGTTCTGAAAAGTGATATTTGAGATCTCCTTGATGGCTATGGTGAAAAAGGAATTATCCTCAAATCAAAACTGGAAAGAAGGCTTCTGAGAAACGGCATTTCGATGTGTGAATGCAACACACAGAGTTACACGTTTCTCTTCAGTGGTCAGTTTGGTAACACAGTTTTCAGGTAATCTGCTTTGGGATACTTGTGAACGCAAAGAAGCCTGCGATTACAAGGGAAATATCCTCAGATGAAAACTAGAAAGAAGATTTGTTAGAAACCTCTTGGTGATGTGTGAATTCATCTAACAGAGTTACACTTGTGTTGCATGCAGCAGTCCATTATCACTGTTTTTGAGGAACCTGTGAGGACTTCTTTGGAACGCATTGAGGCCTGTGCTTATAAAGCATATATCATCAGTTCCAAACGTGAAAGAAGCTTTCTGAGAAACTTCGTTGTGATCTGTGAATTCCTCTCACAGAGTTACAACTTAGTACTCAGGAAGCAGTTTGCGAACACTCTTTTCGTGGAATCTGCAAAGTGAGATTTGGGAGCCCAGAGGGGGCCGTGGTGAAAATGGAAATATCTTCTGATAATAACCAGAGAGAAGCTTAATGAGAGATTGCTTTCTGAAGTGGCTTCATCACACAGAGTTCCACCCTTCCCTTCTGGGTACAGTTTGCTAAATCTGTTATCTTGTGTTTTGCAGAGTGATATTTCCGAGCTCATTGAGGGCTATGGTGAAAGAGGAAATATCCTCAGATCAAAACTGGAAAGAAGCGTTCTGAGAAACTGCATTTCGATGTGTGAATGCCACTCACAGAGTAACACGTTTCTCTGCTGTGTTCACTTTGCTAACACAGTTTTCTGGAAATCTTCTTTGGGATACTTGTGATCGCAATGAAGCTTATGGTGACAAAGGAAATATCTTCAGATGAAAACTAGAAGTAAGCTTTCTTAGAAACTTCTTGGTGATGTGTGAATTCATCTAACAGAGTTACCCTTATGTTTCATGCAGCAGTCTTTATCACTATTTTTGAGGAACCTGAGAGGACTTCTTTGGATGGCATTGAGGCCTACGCTGAATAAGGAAATATCATCAGTTAAAAAAGTGAAAGAAGCTTTCTGATAAACTTCTTTGTGATCTCTGAGTTCCTCTCACAGAGGTACAGCTGAGTTCTTAGGAAGCAGTTTGCTAACACTTTTTCGTGGAATCTGCAAAGTAAGATTTGAGAGCCCATAGGGGTCATGGGTGAAAAAGGAAATATCCTCAGATAGTAACTAGAGAGTAGCTTACTGAGAGATGGCTTTCTGATGTGTTACTTCATCACACAGAGTTCCACCCTTCCCTTCTTGGTCCAGTGTGTTAACTCTGTTATCTTGTGTCCTGCAAAGTGATATTTAGGAGCTCATTGAAGGCTGTGGTGAAAAAGGAAATATCCTCAGATCAAAATTGGAAAGAAGCCTTCGGAGAAACTGCATTTCGATGTGTGAATACAAGTCACAGAGTTACACGTTTCTCTTCAGTGTTCAGTTTGCTGACACAGTTTTCTGGATATCTGCAATGGGATACTGGAGAACGCAATGAAGCTTATGGTGGCAAAGTAAATATCTTTAGATGAAAACTAGAAAGAACCTTTATTAGAAACTTCTTGTTGATGTGTGAATAAATCTCACAGAGTTACACTTATGTTTCATGCAGCAGTCCATTATCACTGTGTTTGAGGAAACTGAGAAGGACTTCTTTGGATCGCATTTAGGACTACGCTGATAAAGGAAATAATATCGGTTCAAACTGTGAAAGAACCTTTCTGAGAAACGTCTTTGTGATCTGTAAACTCCTCTCACAGAGTTACAGCTAAGTTCTCAGGAAGCATATTGCTAAAACTCTTTTCGTGGAATCTGCAAAGTGAGATTTGGGAGCCCATAGGTTCCCATGGTAAAAAAGGAAATATCCTCAGATAATAACTAGAGAGAAGTTTGCTGAGAGATTGCTTTCTAATGTGTGACTTCACCACATAGACTTCCACTCTTCCCTTCTTGAAACAGTTTGCTAACTCTGTTATCTTGTGTTCAGCAAAGTGATATTTGGAGCTCATTGAGGGCTATGGTGAAAAGGAAATATCCTCAGATAACTGGAGAGAAACTTACTGAGAGATTGCTTTCTGGTGTGTGACTTCATCACACAGAGTTCCACCCTTCACTTATTGGAACAGTTTGCTGACTCTGTTATCTTGTGTTCTGCAAAGTGATATTTGGGAGCTCTTTGAGGGCAATGATGTAAAAGGGAATATCCTTAGATGAAAACTGGAAAGAAGCCTTTTGAGAAACTGCATTTCAATGTGTGAATGCAACTCACAGAGTTACACGTTTCTCTTCAGTGTTCAGTTTGATAACTCAGTTTTCTGGAAATCTGCATTTGGATTCTTGTGAACGCAATGAAGCTTGCGGTGAGAAAGGAAATATCCTCAGATGAAAACTGGAAAGAAGCTTTGTTAGAAACCTCTTGGTGATGTGTGAATTCATCTCACAGAGTTACACTTATGTTTCATGGAGCAGTCCATTATCACTGTGTTTGAGGAACCTGAGAAGGACTTCTTTGGATCGCATTGAGGCCTACGCTGATAAAGGAATTATCATCAGTTCAAACTGTGAAAGAATCTTTCTGAGAAACCTCTTTGTGATCTGTAAACTCCTCTCACAGAGTTACAGCTTATTTCTCAGGAAGCATATTGCTAAAACTCTTTTGGTGCTATCTGCAAAGTGAGATTTCTGGGCCCATAACGGCCCGTGGTGAAATAGGAAATATCCTCAGATAACAACTGGAGAGAAGTTGCTGAGAGATTGCTTTCTGAAGTGTGACTTCATCACACAGAGTTCCACCCTAACCTTCTTGGAACAGTTTGCTAACTCTGTTATGTTGTGTTCTGCAAGGTGATATTTGGGAGCTCATTGAGGGCTATGGTGAAAAAGGAAATATCCTCGGATCAAAACTGGAAAGAAGCCTTCTGTGAAACTGCTTTTTGATGTGAGAATGCAACTCACAGAGTTACAAGTTTCTCTTCAGTGTTCACTTTACTAACACAGTTTTTTGGAAATCTGAATTGGGATACTTGTGAACGCAATGAAGCTTGCGGTGACAAATTAAATATCCTCAGATGAAAACTAGAAAGAAGCTTTGTTAGGTACTTCTTGGTGATGTGTGAATTAATTCCACAGAGTTACACTTATGTTTCATGTAGCAGTCCATTATCACTGTTTTTGAGGGACCTGAGAGGACTTCTTGGATCGCATTGAGGCCTATGCTGATAAAGGAAATATCATCAGTTCAAAACGTGAAAGAAGCTTTCTGAGAAACTTCTTTGAACTGTGAATTCCTCTCACAGAGTTACAGCTAAGTTCTTTGGAACCAGTTTGCTAAAACTGTTTTCATGGAAACTGCAAAGTGAGATTTGTGAGCCCCTAGGGTCCATGGTGAAAAGGGAAATATCCTCAGATAATAACTGGAGAGGAGCTTACTCCGAGATTGCTTTCTGGTTTGTGTCTTCATCACACAGAGTTCCACACTTCACTTCTTGGAACAGTTTGCTAACTCTGTTATCATGTGTTCTGCTAAGTGATATTTGGGAGCTCATTGAGGGCTATGGTGAAAAAGGAAATACCCTCACATCAATACTGAAAAGAAGCCTTCTGAGAAACTGCGTTTTGATGAGTGAATTCAACTCCCATAGTTACACGTTTCTCTTCCGTGCTCAGTTTGCTAACACAGTTTTCTGGAAATCTGCAATGGGATACTTCAGAATGCAATGAAGCTTGCAGTGACAAATAAATATCCTCAGATGAAAACTAGAAAGAAGCTTTCTTAGAAACTTCTTGGTGATGTGTGAATTCCTCTCACAGAGTTACACTTACGTTTCATGCAGCAGTCCATTATCACTGTTTTTGAGGAACCGGAGAAGGACTTCTTTCAATCGCATTGAGGCCTACACTGATAAAGGAAATATCATCAGTTCAAAACGTGAAAGAAGCTTTCTGAGAAACCTCTTTGTGTTCTGTGAATTCCTCTCACAGAGTTAGAGCTGAGTTCTCAGGAAGCAGTTTGAGAACACTCTTTTCGTGGAATCTGCAAAGTGAGATTTGGGAGCCCATAGGGGCCCATGGTGAGAAAGGAAATATCCTCAGATAATAACTAGAGAGAAGCTTACAGAGAGATTGCTTTCTGTTAAGTGACTTCATCACACAGAATTCCACCTCTCCCTTCTTGGAGCATTTTACTAACTCTGTTATCTTGTGTTCTACAAAGTAATATTTGGGAGCTCTTTGAGGGCTACGGTGAAAAAGGAAATATCCTCAGATCAAAACTGGAAAGAAGCCTTCTGAGAAACTGCATTTCGATGTGTGAATGCAACTCACAGAGTTACACGTTTCGCTCCAGTGTTCAGTTTGCTAAAACAGTTTTCTGGAAATCTGCAATGGGAAACTTGTGAATGCAATGAAGGTTGCGGTGACAAAGGAAATATCCTCAGATAAAAACTAAAAAAAAGCTTTCTTAGAACGTTCCTGATGATTTGTGAATTCATCTCACTGAGTTACATTTATGTTTCATGCAGCAGTCCATTATCACTGTTTTTGAGGTACCTGACAGTACTTCTTTGGTTCACATTGAGGCCTACGCTGATAAAGGAAATATCATCAGTTCAAATCGTGAAATAAGCGTTCTGAGAAACTTCGTTGTCGTCTGTGATTTCCATTCAGAGAGTTCGAGCTTAGTTCTCAGGAAGCAGTTAACTAACACTCTTTTCGTGGAATCCGCAAAGTGAGATTTGGGAGCCCATATTGGCCCATGGTGTTAAAGGAAATATCCTCAGATAATAACTAGAGAGAAGCTTACTGAGAGATTGCTTTCTGATGTGAGACTTCATGATACAGAGTTCCACCCTTCCCTTCTTGGAACAGTTTGCTAACGCTATTATCTTGCTTTCTGCAAAGTGATATTTAGGAGCGCATTGAAGGCTATGGTGAAAAAGGAAATATCCTCAGATCAAAACTGGAAAGAAGCCTTCTGAGAAACTGCATTTCGATGTGTGAATGCAACTCACAGAGTTACACGTTTCTCTTCAGTGTTCAGTTTGCTAACACAGTTTTCTGGAAATCTTCAATGGGAAACTTGTGAACGCAATGAAGCTTGCGGTGACAAAGGAAATATCCTCAAATGACAATTAGAAAGAAGCTGTGTTAGAAACCTCTTGGTGATGTGTGATTTCATCTCCCAGAGTTACACTTATGTTTCATGCAGCAGTCCATTTTCACTGTTTTTGAGGAACCTGAGAGGACTTCTTTGGATCGCATTGTGGGCTACGCTGATAAAGGAAATATCATCAGTTCAAAAAGTGAAAGAAGCTTTCTGAGAAACTTCTTTGTGATCTGTGAATTCCTCTAACAGATTTACAGCTGAGTTCTCAGGAAGCAGTTTGGAAGCACTCTTTTCGTGGAATCTGCAAAGGGAGATTTGGGAGCCCATAAGGTCCCATGGTGAAAAAGGAAATATCCTCAGACAATAACGAGAGAAAAGCTTACTTAGAGATTGCTTTCTGGTGTGTTAATTCATAACACAATATTCCACCCTTACCTTCTTTGAACAGTTTGCTAACTCTGTTATCTTGTGTTCTGCAAAGTGATATTTGGGAGCTCATTGAGGACTATGGTGAAAAAGGAAATATCCTCAGATCAAAACTGGAAAGAAGCCTTCTGTGAAACTGCATTTCGATGTGTGAATGCAACTCACAGAGTTACACGTTTCTCTTCAGTGTTCAGTGTGCTAACACAGTTTTTTGGAAATCTGCAATGGGATACTTGTGAATGCAATGAAGTTTGCGGAGACAAAGGAAATATCCGCAGATGAAAACGAGAAGGAAGCTTTGTTAGAAACTTCTTGGTGATGTGTGAATTCATCTCACAGAGTTACACTTATGTTTCATGCATCAGTCCATTATCACTGTTTTTGAGGGCGCTGAGAAGGACTTCTTTGGATCGCATGGAAGCGTAGGCTGATAAAGGAAATATCATCAGTTCAAAAGGTTAAAGAAGCTTTCTGAGAAACTTCTTTGTGATCTGTGAATTCCTGTCACAGAGTTACAGCTGAGTTCTCAGGAAGCAGTTTGCTAACACACTTTTCGTGTTATCTGCATAGTGAGATTTGTGAGCCCATAGGGGCCCAAGGTGAAAAAGAAAATATCCTCAGATAATAACTTGAGAGTAGCTTACTGACAGACTGCTTTCTGATGTATGACTTCATCACACAGAGTTCCACCCTTCCCGTCCTGGAACAGTTTGCTAACTCTGTTATCTTGTGTTCTGCAAAGTGATATTTGGGAGCTCATTGAGGGCTATGGTGAAAAAGGAAATATCCTGAGATCAAAACAGGAAAGAAGGCTTCTGAGAAACTGCATTTCGATGTGTGAATGCAACTGACAGAGTTACACGTTTCTCTTCAGTGTTCAGTGTGTTAACACAGTTTTCTGGAAGTCTGCAATGGGATACTTGTGAACGCAGTGAAGCTTGCTGTGACAAAGAAAATATCGTCTCATGAAAACTAGAAAGAGGCTTTGTTAGAAACTTCTTGGTGATGTGTGAATTCATCTCACAGAGTTACACTTATGTTTCATGCAGCAGTCCATTATCACTGTTTATCAGGAACCTGAGAGGACTTCTTTGGATCGCATTGAGGACTACGCTGATAAAGGAAATATCATCAGTTCAAAACGTGAAAGAAGCTTTCTGAGAAACTTCTTTGTGATCAGTGAATTCCTCTCACAGAGTTACAGCTTAGTTCACAGGAAGCAGTTTGCTAACACTCTTTTCGTGGAATCAGCAAAGTGAGATTTCGGAGTCCATAGGGGCCCATGCTTAAAAAAGGAAATATCCTCATATAATAACTAGAGAGAATATTACTGAGATACTGCTTTCTGATGTGTGACTTCATCACACAGAGTTCCACCATTCCCTTCTTGGAACAGTTTGCTAACTCTGTTATCTTGTGTTCTGCAAAGTGGTATACGGGAGCTCATTGAGGGCTATGGTGAAAAAGGAAATATCCTCAGATCAAAACTGGAAAGAAGCTTTCTGAGAAACTGCATTTCGATATGTGAATGCATCTCACAGAGTTACACGTTTCTCTTCAATGTTAAGTTTGCCAACACAGTTGTCTGGATATCTGCAATGTGATACTTCTGAACGCAATAAAGCTTGCGGTGACAAAGGAAATATCCTCAGATGAAAAGTAGAAAGAAGTTTTCGTAGATACTTCTTGGAGATGTGTGAATTCATCCCACAGAGTTACACTTATGTTTCATGCAGCAGTCCATTATCACTGTTTTTGAGGACCTGAGAAGGACTTCTTTGGATCGCATTGAAGCGTAGGCTGATAAAGGAAATATCATCAGTTCAAAACCTGAAAGAAGTTTTCTGAGAAACTTCTTTGTGATCTGTGAATTCCTCTCACACAGTTACAGCTGAGTTCTCAGGAAGCAGTTTGCTAACTCTCTTTTCGTGGAATCTGCAATGTGAGATTAGGGAGAACATAGGGGCCCTAGGTGAAAAAGGAAATATCCTCAGATAATAACTATAGAGAAGCTTACTGAGAGATTGCTTTCTGATGGGTGACTTCATCACACAGAGTTCCACCCTTCCCTTCTTGGAACAGTTTGCTAACTCTGTTATCTTGTGTTCTGCAAAGTGACATTTGATTAGCTGATTGAGGGATACAGTGATAAAGGAAATATCCTCAGATCAAAACTGGAAAGAAACCTTCTGAGAAACTGCATTTCCATGTGTGAATGCAACTCACAGTGGTACACGTTTCTCTTCAGTGTTCAGTTTATTAACACAGTTTTCTGGAAATCTGCAATGGGATACTTGTGAACGCAATGAAGCTTGCAGTGTGAAAGGAAATATCCTCCGATGAAACCTAGAAAGAAGCTTTGTTAAAATCTTCTTGGTGATGTGTGAATTCATCTCACAGTGTTACACTTATGTTTCATGCAGCAGTGCATTATCACTGTTTTTGAGGAACCTGAGAAGGACTTCTTTGGATCGCATTGAGGCCTACGCTGATAAAGGAAATATCATCAGTTCAAAACATGAAAGAAGCTTTCTGAGAAACTTCTTTGTGATCTGTGAATTCCTCTCACAGACATACAGTTGAGTTCTCAGGAAGCAGTTTGCTAACACTCTTTTCGTGGAATCTGCAAAGTGAGACTTGGGAGCCCATAGGGGCCCAGGGTGAAAAAGGAAATATCCTCAGACGATAACTGGAGAGAAGCTTACTGAGAGATTGCTTTCTGGTGTGTGACTTCATCACACAGAGTTCCACCCTTCCCTTGTTGGAACAGTTTGCTAACTCTGTTATCTTGTGTTCTTCAAAGTGATATTTGGGAGCTCATTGAGGCCTATGGTGAAAAAGGAAATATCCTCAGATCAAAACCCGAAACAAGCCTCCAGTGAAACTGCATTTCGATGTGTGAATGCAATTCTCAGAGTTACATGTATCTCCTCAGTTGTTCAGTTTGCTAACACAGTTTTCTGGAAATCCGAAATGGGATACTTGTGAACGCAATGAACTTGCGGTGACAAAGGAAATATCCTCAGATGAAAACTACAAAGAAGCTGTGTTAGAAAATTCTTAGTGATTTGTGAATTCATCTCACAGAGTTACCCTTTTTTTCATGAAGCATGAAATTATCACTGTTTTTTAGGAACCTGAGAGGACTTCTTTGGATCGCATTGAGGCCTACGCTGATAAAGAAATTATCAACAGTTCAAAACGTGAAAGAAGCTTTCTGAGAAACTTCTCTGTGATCTGTGAATTCCTCTTACACATTTACAGCTTAGTTCTCAGGAATCAGTTTGCTAACACACTTTTCGTGGAATCTGCAAAGTGAGATTTGGGAGCCCATAGGGGCCCATGGTGAAAGAAGAAATATCGTCATACAATAACTAGAGAGAAGCTTACTGAGAGACTGCTTTCTGACGTGTGACTTCATCACACAGAGCTCAACCCTTCCCTTCTTGGATCAGTTTGCTAACTCTGTTACCTTGCGTTCTCCAAAGTGATATTTAGGAGCGCATTGAAGGCTATTGTGAAAAAGGAAATATCCTCAGGTCAAAATTGGAAAGAAGCATTCTGAGAAACTGCATTTCGATGTGAGAATGCACCTCCCAGAGTTACACGTTTGTCTTCAGTGTTCAGTTGGCTAACACTGTTTTCTGGAAATCTGAAATGGAATACTTCTGAACGCAATGAAGCTTGCGGTGAAAAAGGAAATATCCTCAGATGAAAGCTAGAAATAAGCTTTCTTAGAAACCTGTTCGTGATGTGTGAATTCATCTCACAGAGTTACACTTATGTTTCATGCAGCAGTCCATTATCACTGTTTTTGAGGACACTGAGAAGGACTTCTTTGGATCACGTTGGGGCCTACGCTGATAAAGGAAATATCATCAATTCAAAACGTGAAAGAAGCTTTCTGAGAAACTTCTTTGCGATCTGTGAATTGCTCACACAGAGTTACAGCTGAGTTCTCAGGAAGCAGTTTGCTAACACTCTTTTCGTGGAAACTGCAAATTGAGATTTGGGAGCCCATCGTTGTCCGTGGTGAAAAAGGAAATATCCTCAGATAATAACTAGAGAGAAGCTTACTGAGAGATTGCTTTCTGGTGTGTTACTTCATGACACAGAGTTCCACCCTTCCCTTCTTGGAACAGTTTGCTAACTCTGTTATCTTGTGTTCTGCAAAGTGATATTTAGGAGCGCATTGAAGGCTATGGTGAAAAAGGAAATATCCTCAGGTCAAAACTGGAAAGAAGCCTTCTGAGAAACTGCATTTCGATGTGTGAATTCAACTCACACAGTTACACGTTTCTGTTCAGTGTTTAGTTTGCTAACACAGTTTTTTGGAAATCTGAATTGGGATACTTGTGAACGCAATGAAGCTTGCGGTGACAAAGGAAATATCCTCAGATGAAAACTAGAAAGAAGCTTTGTTAGGAATTTCTTGGGGATGTGTGAATTCTTCTCACAGAGTTACACTTCTGTTTCATGCAGCAGTCCATTATCACTGTTTTTGAGGATCCTTAGAAGGACTTCCTTGGATCGCATTGAGGCCTACACTGATAAAGGAAATATCATCAGTTCAAAACGTAAAAGAAGCTTTCTGAGAAACTACTTTGTGATCTGTGTATTCCTCTCACAGAGTTTCAGCTTAATTCTCAGGAAGCAGTTTGCTAACACTCTTTTCATAGTATCTGCAAAGTGAGATTTGGGAGCCCATAGTGGCCCATGTTGAAAAAGGAAATATCCTCAGATAATTACTAGAGAGAAGCTTGCAGAGAGATTGCTTTCTGATGTGTGACTTCATCACATAGAGTAACCCTTCCCTTCTTGAAACGGTTTGCTAACTCTGTTATCTTGTGTTCTGCAACATGCTATTTGGGATCTCATTGAGGGCTATGGTGAAAAAGGAAATATCCTCATATAAAAACTGGAAAGAAGCCTTCTGTGAAACTGCATTTGATGTGTGAATGCAACTCCCATATTTACACGTTTCCCTTCAGTGTTCAGTTTGCTAAAACAGTTTTCTGGAAATATGCAGAGGGATACCTTTGAAGGCAATGAAGCTTGCGGAGACAAAGAAAATATCCTCAGATGAAAACTAGAAAGAAGCCTTGTTAGAAACTTCTACGTGATGTGTGAATTCATCTCACAGAGTTGCACTTATGTTTTATACAGCAGTCCATTATCACTGCATTTGAGGAACCTGAGAAGGACTTCTTTGGATTGCAATGAGGCCTACGCTGATAAAAAATACCATCAGTTCAAAATGTGAAAGTAACTTTCAGAGACACTTCTTTGTGATCTGTGAATTCCTCTCGCAGAGGTACAGATTGAGTTCTCAGGAAGCAGTTTGCTAACACTCTTTTCGTGGAGTATGCAAAGTGAGATTTGGGAGCCAATACGGGCCCATGGTGAAATAGGAAATATCCTCCGATAATAACTAGAGAGAAGCTTGCTGAGAGATTGGTTTCTGATGTGTGACTTCATCACACAGAGTTCCACCCTTCCCTTCTTGGAACACTTTGCTAACTCTGTTATCTTGTGTTCTGCACAGTGATATTTGTGGTCTCATTGAGAGCTATGATGAAAAAGGAAATATCCTCAGATGAAAAGTGGAAAGAAGCCTGCTGAGAAACTGCATTTCGTTGTGTGAATACAACTCACAGAGTTCCACGTTTCTCTTCAGTGTTCAGTTTGCTAACACAGTTTTCTGGAAATCTGCAATGGGATACTTCTCAACGCAATGAAACTTGCGGTGACAAAGGAAATATCCTGAGATGAAAACTAGAAAGAAGCTTTGTTAGAAACTACTTGGTGATGTGTGAATTCATCTCACAGAGTTACACTTATGTTTCAGGCAGCAGTCCATTATCACTGTTTTTGAGGAACCCGACTAGGACTACTTTGGATCGAGTTTAGGCCTACGCTGATTAAGGAAATATCATCAGATCAAAACGTGAAAGAAGATTTCTGAGAAACTTTTTGTGATCTGTGAATTCCTCTCACAGAGTTACAGCTTAGTTCTCAGGGTGCAGTTTGCTAACAATCTTTTCGTGGAATCTGCAAAGTGAGATTTGGGAGCCCATAGGGGCCCATGTTGAAAAAGGAAATATCCTCAGATAATAACTAGAGAGAAGCTTACTAGGAGATTGCTTTCTGATGTCTGATTTCATCACACAGAATTCCACCCATCCCTTCTTGGAAGAGTTTGCTAACTCTGTTATCTTGTGTTGTGCAAAGTGATATTTAGGAGCGCATTTAAGGTTATGGTGAAAAAGGAAATATCTTCAGATCAAAACTGGAAAGACTTCTGAGAAACCGCATTTCGAAGTGTGAATGCATCTCACAGAGTTACACGTTTCTCTTCAGTGTTCAGTTTGCTAACAGTTTTCTGGAAATCTGCAATGGGATACTTTTGAAAGCAATGAAGCTTGCAGTGACAAAGGAAATATCCTCAGATGAAAACTAGAAACAATCTTAAGTAGAAACTTCTTGTGATGTGTGAATTCATCTCACAGAGTAACACTTATGTATCATGCAGCAGTCCATTATCACTGTTTTTGAGGAACCTGAAAAGGACTTCTTTGGATCGCATTGAGGCCTAGGCTGATAAAGGAAATATCATCGGTTCCAAACGTGAAAGAAGTTTTCTGAGAAACTTTTTTGTGATCTGTGAATTCCTCTCACAGATTTACAGCTGAGTTCTCAGGAAGCAGTTTGCTAACACTCATTTCTTGGAATCTACAAAGAGAGATTTGGGATCCCATAGGGGCCCATGGTGAAAAAAGAAATATCCTCAGATAATAACTAGAGAGAAGTTTACTGAGAAATTGCTTTCTGATGTGTGACTTCATCACACCGAGTTCAACCCTTCCCTTCTTGGAACAGTTTGCTAACTCTGTTATCTCTTGTTCTGCAAAGTGATACTTGAGAGCACAATGAGGGCTATGGTGAAAAAGGAAATATCCTGAGATCCAAAATAGAAAGAATAATTCTGTGAAACTGCATTTCGATGTGTGAATGTAACTCACAGAGTTACACTTTTCTCTTCAGTCTTCAGTTTGCTAACAGTTTTCTGGAAATCTGCAATGGGATACTTTTGAAAGCAATGAAGCTTGCTGTGACAAAGGAAATATCATCAGATGAAAACTAGAAAGAATCTTTCCTAGAAACTTCTTGTTGATGTGTGAATTCATCTCACAGAATTACACTTATGTTTCATGCAGCAGTCCATTATCACTGTTTTTGAGGAACCTGAGAAGGACTTCTTTGGATCACATTGAGGACTACGCTGATAATGGAAATATCATCGGTTCTAAATATGAAAGAAGCTTTCTGAGAAACTTTTTTGTGATCTGTGAAATCCTCTCTCAGTGTTACAGCTAGAGTTCTCAGGAAGCAGTTTGCTAACACTCTTTTCGTGGAATCTGCAAAGTGAGATTTGGGAGCCATAGAGGGCCCGAGGTGAAAAAGGAAATATCCTCAGATAATAACTGGAGAGAAGCTTTACTGAGAGATTGCTTTCTGTTGAGTGACTTCATCACACAGAGTTCCACCCTTCCCTTCTTGGAACATTTTGGTATCTCTGTTATCTTGTGTTTTGCAAAGTGATATTTGGGAGCTCATTGAGGGCTATGGTGAAAAAGGAAATATCCTCAGATCAAAACTGGAAAGAAGCCTTCTGAGAAACGGCATTTCGATGTGTGAATGCAACTCACAGTGTTACACGTTTCTCTTTAGTGCTCAGTTTGCAAACATAGTTTTCTGGAAATCTGCATTGGGATAATTCTGAACGCAATTAAGCTTGTGGTGACATAGGAAATATCCTCAGATGAAAACTAGAAAGAAGCTTTGTTAGAAATTTCTTGGTGATGTGTGAATTCACCTCACAGAGTTACACTTATGTTTCATGCAACAGTCCATTATCAACGTTTTTGAGGAACCTGAGAAGGACTTCTTTGGATTGCATTGAGGCTTACTGCTGATAAAGGAAATATCAGTCAGTTCAAAACGTGAAAGAAACTTTCTGAGAAACTTCTTTGTGATCTGTGAATTCCTCTCACAGTGTTTCAGCTTATTCCCACGAAGCAGTTTGCTAACACTCTTTTTGGAATCTGCAAAGTGAGATTTGGTAGCCCATAGGGGCCCATCGTGAAAAAGGAAATATCCTCAGATAATAACTAGAGAGAAGATTACTGAGAGATTGCTTTCTGATGTGTGACTTCATCACACAGAGTTCCATCCTTCCCTTCTTGGAACAGTTTGCTAACTCTGTTATCTTGTGTTCTGCAAAGTGATATTTAGGGAGCGCATTGAAGGCTATGGTGAAAAAGGAAATATCCTCAGATCAAAACTGGAAGAAGCCTTCTGAGAAACTGCATTTCGATGTGTGAATTCAACTCCCAGAGTTACACGTTCTCTTCAGTGTTCAGTTTGCTAACACAGTTTTCTGGAAATCTGCAATTGGATACTTGCTGAAAGCAATGAAGCTTGCGGTGACAAAGGAAATATCCCTCGATGAAAACTAGAAAGAAGCTTTGTAGAAACCTTCTTGGTGATGTGTGAATTCATCTCAAAGAGTTACACTTATGTTTCATTGCAGCAGTCCATTATCACTGTATTTTGAGGACTCCTGAGAAGGACTTCTTTGATCGCATTTTGAGGGGCCTACGCTGATAAAGGAAATATCATCAGTTTCAAACGTGAAAGAACGCTTTCTGAGAAACTTCTTTGTGATCTGTGAATTCCTCTCACGAGATACAGCTACGTTCTCAGGAAAGCAGTTTGCTAACACTCTTTTCGTGGAATCTGCAAAGTGAGATTTGGGAGCCCATAGGGCCCATGGTGAAAAGGAAATATCCTCAGATAATTAACTGGAGAGAAGCTTACTGAGAGATTGCTTTCTGTGTGTGACTTCATCACACGGTTCCACCCTTCCCTTCTTGGAACAGTTTGCTAACTCTGTTATCTTGTGTCTGCCAAAGTTATATTTAGATGACGCATTGAGGCTATGGTGAAAAAGGAAACATCTCAGATCAAACTGAAAAGAAGCCTTTGAGAAACTGCATTTCGAGTTGAATGCAACTCCAGAGTTACACGTTTCTCTTAGTGTCAGTTGCTAACAGAGTTTTCTGGAAATCTGCATGGGATACTGTGAACGCAATGAAGCTTGCGTGACAAAGGAAATATCTCAGATGAAACTGGAAAAAGCTTTGTTAGAAACTTCTTGGTGATGTGTGAATTCATCTCACAGAGTTACACTTATGTTTCATGCAGCAGTCCATTATCACTGTTTTGAGGAACCTGAGAAGGACTTCTTTGATCGCATGAGCCTACGCTGATAAAGGAAATTCATCATCCAAACGTGAAAGAAGCTTCTGAGAAAATCTTTGTGACCTGTGATTCTCACAGAGTACAGCTGATGTCTCAGGAAGCAGTTTGCTAACACTCTTTTCGTGGAATCTGCAAAGTGAGATTTGGGAGCCCATAGGGGCCCATGGGGAAAAGGAGATATCCTCAGACTTAATAAACTATAGAGACGCTTACTGAGAGATTGCTTTCTGATGTGTGACTTCCTCACACAGAGTTCCACCCTTCCTTCTTGAACAGATTTGCTAACTCTTGTTATCTTGTGTTCTGCAAAGTGATATTTGGGAGCTATTAGGGCTATGGTGAAGGAAATATCCTAGAAAAACTGGAAAGAACCTTTGAGAAACTGCATTTCATGGGTTTATAACTCCCAGTTACACGTTTCTCTTCGATGTTCAGTTTGCTACACAGTTTTCTGGAATCTGCAGGGATCTTCTGAACGCAATGAAGCTTGCGGTGCAAAGGAAATATCTCGAGATGAAAACTAAAGAAGCTTTGTTAGAAACTTCTTGTGATGTGTGAATTCATCTCACAGAGTTACACTTATGTCATGCTGAGTCCATTATCACTCTTTTTGAGGAACCTGAGAAGACTCTTTGGATCGCGTTGAGGCCTACGCTGATAAGGAAATATCATTGTTCAAAACGTGATAAGTTTTGTGGAAACTTCTTTTGATCTGTGAATTCCATTCACAGGTTACAGCTAGTTCTCAGGAGCAGTTTGCTAACACTCTTTTCTGGAATCTGCAAAGTGATTTGGGAGCCTTAGTGCCATGGTTGAAAAGGAAATATACTCAGATAATAACTAGAGAGAAGCTTACTGAGAGATGCTTTCTTATGTGTGATTCATACACAGAGTTCACACCTCTTCTTGAACAGTTTCTAAATCTGTTCTCTTTGTTTCTGCAAAGTGTATTTGGGAGCTCCTTGAGGGCTATGGTTGAAACAGGAAG